>NC_056731.1:1955841621-1955894121 GCF_019279795.1 Protopterus annectens
TTATTATTATATATAATAAAATAATTGTACCTAGAAAACAAAAAAGAAAAAGTACAGGAAACACAAAAACAAAGTAAAAGCATGTTACGATCTCCGCAATGCAGTTCCTGGAAGTACTCCGTGCATGCGCAGGAACACTCTCAGACTGCCTTCTCAGCAGTCTGAGTAGGGGAAAGGCATCTCTGCCCCGCAGATGCCCAGCAGTCTGTGCAGTGGTGATGGCACAGAATGGATGCATTCCGGACTGTAGCAGCAGCAGGCTGGACCAATAGCTTTTAACTAAACTGGCAGCTAACGTCAGCTGGAATCTTTTGCTTTCTTCCTTTTGATAAGAGTCTGCAGTTTCAACATATTTTTTGTTACTGCTACAGCTATTCCAAATGAACCTTGTTTCAGCATTTCTCTGGGGATATTGCTATTATTGGGTAAGATTTGATTCGGAAATAAACTAATCGTGCACAGAATTGGAAATAAAGCAAAAGCAGCCTGCCTTTATTCTTGTTTATCCAACAATTCTGCAAGAAGAGGCACAGCACTGAAAAGGAATTATAGTAAATAAAACACAGTATGTCTTTAAAATATAAATAAATGCATACTGGCCTTTAAAGTGTCTGATAAAAAGCAGGCACGTTCTTCCTTGCATTTTTATATATGAAAGTCAGTAGCATATCTCCAGGGATTTAATACATTTGGAATTATGCGTTTATTCCTTATTCCTTACCTTATTAGCAAGACAGGCAGATTATGCAAAGAAAGTTATTTTATATAAAGAATGGGGTTAAGATATGTATTGCATTTTGATATCTATACAAAACAAGTATATTTTTTGTAATTCTTTTTTTCCAAAGTTGTAGGTAAAAATGTATATACTGTATCTATGCATAACTTTTGATAGCTATATACCTGAGTACAGGGGTACAACAATATTGCCCATTTCTCAAAAACAGTGTATAGTCTATATCAATTGGAATGTTTTTAACTACGTGCACCTATTTCCAATATCCTTATTTATATATGTTTTTATATTATTTATATATGTACATTCAATTGTATTTGTCTAAATGTGTGTATCTAAATGTGCATGTTTACATGTTTACCTTCATTTATGTTTTTAATGTGTTGTGCCGATTTTGAAGATCTAAGCATCATGCCTATTTTCAATGGAGATAATGGAAGTCATGGGTGACATTTATATAAGTTAGGATAAATTTGCGTAGCACTTAAGGGAAATTCCTCTGCTATTATTTATGCAAATACAAATACAAACAAGTAACCTCTGTATTTCTACCACCTAAATCTTGATCTTTTTAGAACTTTATCTATAAATAGATGCAGCTTGAAACACCCATTGCTAATCCAAGCAATAATGCCTGACAGAGTGGATGTTACAGTCCCCAATGGTGTTATGAGACCTGATATTAGAGGCTGAGGGCCTCTCCACTTCTGCAATGTCCATTATGTATCTCTAAAGTCTACCCTGAAGGACATTATTGAGCTTAGATAATGGTACATCAATTAAATTTTTTATGTTTGTTTTATTATTAGTATATACATATTTTTCATATTTTAATGTAGAATAGTTCCATCACCTAAAGTTTCAAAGTTGCTGTAGCACATGCAATTACTGTTGGAGGAAGTATTTTACATGACGTCTACATACAGACACATATGCAAGCATGCAGAGTCACAGATACACAAGTATACACACTAGGTTGCAAACAAAAGTGTGCACTCAAGTAGGGAGACTCACTCACATATACATACAAACATGCACACACACATGCACTAAATGTCTTTTTGCCATCAAATAAAGAAATATAAAAATAACAACACTTGTAGTCTAACATACCAGTTCATAAATACTAGGCAAACAGTCTGCAGACCATTATAAGCCTAGCCAAAAAATCCTATTCAAAAGTTATCTCTGGCCTCAAAGAGGGCAAGACAATATAGACCATGGGAGAATTTGAGGGTACCCATCCAATTATCTATGTTTACTTTGAAACTGCCAAGGGTATGCTCTGTTTGACGTGTAGTGGAAGTTTATAAAATAATTGAGTAAAATGTTAGGATTTGTGTTGTTTGTCTGCTGATGAAGGTCCAGTTTTGTTACCTGAGTATTTGAGGCTCCATTAGTTCTGTGAAGGAACAGGAGGTCAATTAGGGTTAGATCTTTCATTGCTCAAAAGACTGGACATAGATCCCTGCAGATCAGTCTGTAATAGAATGAGTTCAGAGAAAGTGCTGAGAGTCTCTCCTGATAACTGAGATTTTTGAGGCCACTGATCTTTTTTAGTCATCTGTTTTGTGAAATATTTACACAAATACAAGCCAAATGGTGTGCTATATTCAATAGTGCTTCTATTAAGATATGAGTAAAGCGGAATTGAGACTTTCTGGGTCTAGTAGAGATGGCCTTAAAAATTAGATGAGCTAGATAAAAGGTTTTCTGAACTACTGTGGAGGCATCATGACAATGATCAGAAATCATCCAGAAGAGTGCCTAAATCCCTTAGAACAGGCTCTAATCTGAGGGATGCATCACCTATATGGTAAGTGAAACTGTTTTGTTTACCAGAATGAACTATGCTACACTTTTTTATATTTAATTTGAGAGCATTATCTTTGCACCAGTTGTTAACATGGTCTAACCCATGCTGGAACAATTATGATTCAGTTGTAGATTGAATAGCAACACTGAACTTACAGTTATTTACAAACTTAGTTAAGTATAGGTCAGGAGTGCTGTCCCGAAGGTCTGAGAAATAAATGCCAAAGAGGAGACAGCCCAAAACTGAGCCCTGTGGTAAGCCACTGGTATTTTTTTTTTGTTTTGTTTTCAGTAGTGGCACCTGCAACTCTAACTACAAGGGTTCTGTCAGAAAAACAGTTAGCTATCCCCTGCATAATATAAGGCTATTTTCATTTTTACATGTCTATCAATGCCTACATGGCAAATAGTGTCAAAGGCCTTGGATAGGTCTAGATATGTTTTATGACTACTTAACCACAACCCCAAATTGATGAGAGCCCAAGGTTAAGGGATTTTCAATGTCCAGGTTAATGAAGTCTGAAATAATGAGTTCCATAGCTTTTTATATGAGGCTAGTGAGACTAAAGGGTCTGTAGTTTCCATGGTTTGTGGTTGGGCTACCCTTGTGTAATGGCATTACATTGTCTGTTTTCCAGGCTTCAGGAGTCTAAATAGTGGAGAGGCTTATATTAAACAGGTTAGCAGTAGTTCAGAAGGGCCATATATGGCACTGATAATCATGAAATCAGGTACATTACCAGGGTCCATGGATAAAGTATTCTTAGTTTTTGAGAGGGCTGCGAGAACTTGTTCTATAGTAATTAAAGGGGGTGGCTAGGATTGTAGTACATGTGAAATAACAATTGCTGTTGGTGGAGTAAAACTGGCACTAATTTTGTTACCTAGCCTATTAGTTGAAGAAAGATTTGTAAATATTTTTGGTTTCAGTGGCTATTTTAAGTTCATTCTCATCTCTGAGATTCCTATTGGTAGCCTGAAGCCCTCTGTTAATTTGCTTAAGCGTACTGTTAAGGTAGGTAGAATGAGACCTTTTAAGCATTAAGCACTTCATTTCTGTTGTCATATAATTTATTTATATGTCACCGCAGGGGGTTGTTTTCAAAGTTTTCATTATACTTGATGCAGATAGAGACTACCTTATCAATACAACTGTTTATGTGGGAGTGGAAGTCTAAGGCAGATGTAACAGCCTAAGTAATGGGATCCTTAGGATGAGGATTACAAACGAATGTATTTAAGTCATTAAGTAATTGAAGAATGTTTGGTCTTGAGAAGTCCCTAAATACAGAACCATTTACAGGGGAAATATCATCAGTTTTAAAGAAAAGGTCACCAAATTATTATCTAATTTAATAAGACATGATAATACGTACAGAGGTTTGCAACTAATGGCCATATTTGTGAGGACTAGATCCAGGATATTGGGGTTCCTACTAGGATAGCTATCTATCTGGGAAAGACATTTAGCATTTGTAATGTCAAGGAACTACTGGGCATGCCAAACATTTGCAGTGTAGGTCAGCCAGTTTATTAATAGATAGTTGAAGTCCACAAGTAGAAAAGTCTTTGCTTTAATGAGAATTTCAACCAATGTGCTAAGGTAATTATCATGCTCAGAAGGAGACATAGAGGGTGTTCTTTAGCTAGCTATAAAGTGGTAACAGAAACAGATGCCTGGTGCCAGAGCCATGGGCTCAAGCTTAATGCCAAGAAATGTATAGTTATCCCCTTTGGAAAAAAACATGTACCCATGAACTACCACATAGGCGGCAGGACACTAAACATCAAAAGTGTGATGAAAGACTTAGGGACACAAGTGGACAGTGGTCTCACTTTCGATATCCACATCGCCACAACAGTCAGGAAATCCTTCTATGTGGCACACCTCATCACTAAGGGCTTTTCATCCAGAAAAAAAGAGGTCATTGTCCCACTGCACTCATCCCTCATTAGACTCATTATAGAGTATAATGCCCCATTTGGTATGTACCTCACAAGACATCTGCAACAGCTGGAAAGACCACAGAAATACCTCACTAAAAGAATCACTGGCCTAAAGCAGATGCCATATGTTGGCCGTCTAAAAAAACTCCAGCTATATTCTGTGGCATATCGTCTACTCAGAGGCGATCTCTGCTTAACATACAAGGCCATGTCAAACACTGAGCTGTTGGACATGCTCCACTTAAAGAAATCCCAATCCCTCAGAGCCACACGCTCCAGGGATCTAAACCTTATCATCACAATGAACAAAACATGCTGGAGGGATATGTTCTTGACCCAGAGACTCCACATACTCTGGAATAGACTGCCCATACATGTCAAGCAGAGCGCCTCATTGGCCCTCTTCAAAAGGAACCTTGATGATTGGATGGGAGATAGGAAATTCACCCCGGGGATCATGTCAGTCGCCCTGCTAGACAGGGGCCCAGAGAAGTAAATATTGTGGGAAGAAATTTCCAGGGAATTGTTATGGCTAGGCTTGCATAGGCCTTAGGGCCGATAGCCTAGTACCAACCTATGAACCTATAATTAGTCTTGATTGTGATTTGGACTTCTAGATGTTAAATGTTGTGTCCCAAAGAATCTCTCATGATGATGATATTCTTGACAAAAATTGATACTCCCCTATGAATGTCAGTAGGTCTGAAGATAAATTTAGGTATTATACCAGGAAGATAAGGACTACTTTCATTGCTCTGAAGCCATGCTTCTGTCACCACACATATATGAATATATGGTACATGATAGTACTGCATAGTAATCTTTGGGGTACTTTAAGAAGGATACAGTTATTGTTGGCTCCTTACTACTAGAGTTTTCCTATCCCTTGGTCTATCTTTGAATCACAGAAATGTTATTTCATTCTTCCCCTACACATACATTTTGTGTATAATTTAATACTTATTTCAATACCTACTTTAATGTTTCAGTTTCTGTTGATCTGCAAGCTGGTGGTATATCCTCTGACTTTTTCTAATACTTATTTCTGAGTGTTTTTCTGCTAGTTGGCACACAGATTTCACCATTTCAAGCAAAATATTTAAAACAACCTTTCACTTTTCATCTGTTGATGCTTGAAAAACTTGTTCTCCTGGCCAAAACCTGATTTTGCGTGTATGCTTTCTAATACTATTTCTATCAAAAATCCTAGTTTCTGTTCATTAATCTTGTTGAAGTTTGTAAAGATCCTTATATCTTCAGCAGGAATAGCTGAGTATAAATTATAATTAGAACTGCAGTGCAAGGAGAAGTGGTTTGAGTTAACTGCTGCTAGTTCTTTTATACTTGATTTTGACTGGCATTCCAGTAAAGTATTTAAAAAGTAATTTATTTTTTCATGCCTCACAACCTTTTTGTTTCCATCCAGATATTAAGTAAGCTATCATGTACCCAATGCATTGAAATATATTTCTTTCTTCTCCACTTCATTTTTGTCTTCGTGATTCGACTCTCATAATGATGGTTTGGCACCCAGAGCAGAGTATTTAATGAAAGTCACAGTCTTTGTGGTTTTGAGCATAGCTTCGTCCCTTCCTAGTTGACCCCACCCTTTCATGTTGGCTCCACCCATTCAGCTGTTTCCTGCAGGCCCCCTTTGATTTGACGTCACCAGCTGCCACTGTATATATATATATATATATATATATATATATATATATATATATATATATATATATATATATATATATATATACATACACACACATATATATATATAGATAGAGAGAGAGAGAGAGATCTACTTTTAAATCAAGAAAAACAAACCAAAACAATGAATTGCATAATGTCGAGATGACAATATAGAAAATTAAATATCCTGAAACCTGAAAATGTTGTATTACAGAATGTTGAAGTGTTGTTAGCAGTTTTTCGGTATGTAAATAAATTGTCCGCTATCTCTTTAAGAAGTGGTAGTGTGTAGTATAGGTGGTATGGAGGTCGTTAAGTTACAAGGTAGTGTTTGTTTGGCTGAGGATTTACTATTGCAGGCTTAGAATAAGAAATTGTACTTCTTTTCATTAAAAGGTGAGTTTATACTTTGAAGCAGACTGTTTACCTTGTAATATATTTCTTTATTAGGTGCTAACATGAATTATCTGTAGTGCAGCCATACAGTGTGGAATGGTATATTTTCTACAGTTTCTTCAGTGTAGTGCAATCTTGGAGGTGATATATTTAATTAGCAGGGGTTGGGGGGGGCACATGGGAGCTTGCTCCCCTGTTTAAATGTAGAAAACTGAAGAGTGAAGTGTTTTGTTTTGTTGGTTTGTTTTGGTTTGGTGGAGGGTTGGATAGTTGCTTTAATATTTAATTTTCAATATTTTATGTGTCAATGTTTTCTGGTTTCAGGATATTTAAATTTCGATATTGCCGTCTCGACATTATGCAATTTGTTGTTTTGGTGTTTTGTGATTTGAAAGTAGATATATATATATATATATATATATATATATATATATATAGTTTACTATCACAATGCCGACGTGCAATTGCACGGCTATGAAGTATTCGAACAACAGATGTTTGAATACTTCATAGTTCGGCAGGTGATGTGAGCGAACGTTATCATTGCGAATGGACTGTGCATTCGCAATTATAACGTTCGCTCATGTGAGGGGATCGTGGTACAGTGCGGTTAGGGAAATACATCCCTTTCCTCACTGTAGTGCGATCTCGGAGTTGGAATATTAAGTTAGGGGGGGTTCAGCATAACTGTGAGTTTAGGCTAGTTAGGTAGGGAGTTACAGGATGGGTGGGAGTGCTGTGTATTGTCAAAAATGTTGCGAGCAACATTTTCAACAATACACAGCTGTTTTCGACATTAGGGACATACGGAAATGTTCATTTCCGATGTTTAAATTTGAAAATTCAGACACGTTTAATTCTGATTTTCGAATTTATGATAAACCTATATATATATGGGTCTACTTTAGAACACCGACAAGCCAGTTCACCGACACACAAACCACCGACACCAAACAACCGACAACACACAATACCGACAACGCAAAACACCGAACACAATTACACCGACACACTACACGTAAACAACACATTACACTACATCACATATCCACTAGCCCTAACCCAAACCCTAACCCTAAGGTCCGACACTACCGCACACTTACCCTACCTGCACCCTAACCCTAACTCACTTAACCCACCCCTAACCCTAAGGTCCGACACTACCGCACACTTACCCTACCTGCACCCTAACCCTAACTCACTTAACCCACCCCTAACCCTAAGGTCCGACAGTACCAGACACTTACCCTACCTGCACCCTATTCCTAACTTACTTAACCCACCCTAAAACATAAACCCGTCACTAACACACACTTACATTACCTAAACCCTAACTCCGACACTACCGCACACTCACCTTTCACACACCCTAACCCTAAATCCCTCACTATTGCACACTTACCTGTCCGCTCCTAATCCTAAATCCCTCACTAGCGATACTTACCAAGTCGCTTATACGCTCCCTTGTCGGTCTTCCAGCTGTCGGGATTTCAGCATGTCGGTCAACTGCGTTGTCGGTCCTTTCGCGTTCCTCTTCCGCGTGTCGGCGAACTGGCGTTTCGGTAATTTGAAGAGGACCCATATATATATATATATATATATATATATATATATATATATATACACACACACACACACACACACACACACACACACACATTTATATTTATATATACACATATATATATATAGATAGATATAAAAACAGTTATCTAGAGAAAAAATATAGCATACTATAAATTATCCTATCCAAAAAACAAAAATAACTCTAACCTTGCAGTTCTAAGACAAATATCCTGGTTGTATTAAACTAAGCCAACTAGAGAGAAAAACGTCTCCCAGTAGAGGAGAAGGGTAACAGTGAGGTTTAAGCAAAACTGTACCAAATTAATATACTTCTTTGGCGCTCCTCCAAACACATCAGAATACTTTAGGTGGTAAAAGAGATCTGACGTACTGAGGTGGAGTTCAGGGAATTATGGTTAGGGGAGGAGTCAGAGCCCTGGAATCATAAAGCTTTAGGATTGGTGCTGAGGTGGGATCCAGTTGGATTTGACAAACTACAATTGAATTGGACAAAAATAGACAGCATTGGATTATAGGTTCCCAGATCTCTAACTACAGGATACATTTTCACGGGGGTGCTGTCAATGTGGTAGCTGCAAAGGAAGTCATGCTTGATGAAAGAAACAATAGTAAATCTCTTGGCATTTAGTTTCAGTCCATAGTTTTAGAACCAACTATTTGTTTGGGCCAGACCCTCTTGCAGGATCATGGTGTCCTCTGGAGAGTTTATGATGATATCAGGTTTGTGATTATCTGTAAGTATCTTCAGACATAATCCCTTAACATTATCTATGAACTCTAAAAATTAAATACCTAAGAGAAGTGGCCCAAGAACTGAACTCTGGAGCACTCCATTAGTGACAGGTCTTTTCGAGGAGGCAGAGCTGCCTTTTCTTACTTCCTGTGTTCATTTTACTATCTGGTGAGTTACATAGGGGTTAACATTCAGCTGCAAGAATTTATCTATGATGCCTGAGTATAGAATAGTGTTAAATACCTTTGCAAGGTCTGGATTGGCAGGGTCCACTGATTTACCCTTGTCCATTCTGTTAGTGACATTTTCAAAAAAGTTAATCGGGTTAAGTAGGCATGACCCTACACTTGATGAATCTGAACTTGGCTGGATCAAAAGTATGTAGGTCATCTGTATCCATACTTATTAGCTCAATAATGATCCTTTCCATAGCCTTACAGCTTGAGGCTGGACAGGATTATGGGTCTGTAATTACCAGAGTTTGTTGTAGCCCCATCTTTATGCAGGGGAATGACTGCTGCTGTCCTCCATTCATCCAGCACAAGACTATATTGAGGTTAATGTTGAATAGCCCCCGTAGGGGGTTTGAGAATTCATGTTTCAGACTAGACAGTAGACAGCTGTTATCCCACCCCACAGACATAGTGTCCTTGGCCTTAGTGCTTTGAGAGCTTTTTCTTGGAAGATTTGAGGAAGGGGGGAGATATGTTTTAAACAAGAAACATCTTTATTAAGTCATCATGTATGACATAGGCAATATTACAATTACAAATTCACCACTGCAACAGGAACAGGCAAGTAAAAACTGAGAGTGATGCTACTCAATGCTAGAAGTCTAAATCTCAAAATGCACTCACTCGAGGCACTCCTTAAAATGGAGAACATCGATAATCTGTGCAGTGACTGAGATCTGGTTCAAGGCTCTAGAGAGCACCCCTGCATTACCAGGCTATAACTCATACCACACTTTTCAGCCATCTATCCTGGACCAGAACACCAAAAGTGGAGGTGTGTCCATATTCATTAAGGATATCCACACCTCCAGACTAGTTGCGCAGCAGAATGCATCCAAGGTTATCCAAGTGCAACTAACTCTGGGCAAAACTGCTATCCAAATTGTAGCTTGCTACAGACCCCCCACCATGCCCCAGGATTCCCACTCCACTTTTCTTGATATACTGGAAAATATTAGGGTTCATCCAAACACCCTAATAATAGGTGATTTCAACTACCCCACCATTAACTGGGAAAACTACTCGTGTACCAACTCCTTCGCTCAATGCTTTCTGGAATTCATAAATTCCAATGCCCTGGATCAACTTATCCACACCCCCACCAGGGGCAAAAATATCCTAGACCTAGTCATTACCAATGTTCCACACCTAAAGTCAACTCCTCATTGGTCAGATCCGACCATAAGCTAATCACCCTAGATATCCGCATCCTGCCCCCATCCACCATTAAGGAAACCATGGAAAAATATTTCTCCAAAGCCAACTTCATGCTTCTTAAGACAGAAGTGGTGAACTTCATGACACCCATGCAGATGGACAATACAGTTATGACTGCTGAATCCTACACAAATGCACTCTATAAGCACTTACACAAGTGTATGATCGTGCTATCCCAAACAGAACCAAAAAGAGGAAGCCAATCTGGTGGTCCCCTGCCATAAACAAACTCTACAACAGAAGGAAGAAACTGTTGGAAAAGAGGGCAAAATCCCATTTGTGGAGGAGCTCCCTGGTCAGCCTCAGTAAGAAGCTGAGATCCCTTATAAGATCCTCCAAAGCTAGCTATGAAAACAGAATCGCCACTAATTCTAAGGGCAACCACAAAGCATTCTATAGTTATGTCAAGAATCTCAATGGCAACACCCAGATTTGCTTTGAGTTACAGCACAACGGCATGAAATTTACAGAACCAACTGATATTGCCAACATCCTGGCAGATAGGTTCAGTGCTAACTTTACCCCCCTCTCACCCCCTAAAGGGCCCATATCTATACAGGAAGAATGCAGAGTCCCTGTAATCACATCTATGCAGGTAAAAGCTGCACTCTCTAAAACCAAAAACACAGCATCCATGGGACCGGACAACATCCCAGGCAGCGTTTTACACGAACTTCAGAATGAGCTGGCTCCCCACCTAAGCATCATGTTCAATCATAGTCTCATGTCAGGCTTTGTGCCCACTGATTGGCTCACAGCAACAGTTATCCCACTCCACAAACAGGGAACCACCACTGATCTTGGGAACTATCACCCTATTAGCCTGACATGCCTGGTCTGCAAGGCCATGGAACATATCATCATGGAACTCATAAACAAAGATATTGGTAACCTCCAAACTCTGGACCCCACCCAGTGCAGGTTTTTGAAAGGCAGATCATGCCTTCTGAACCCGATCGACTTCTTTGAGGCAGTCACCAAAGCCGTACACGAGGGTAAGGTGGTTCACACAGCCTATCTTCACCTCACCAACCTCACCAAGGCTTTCAACACCATCCCGCAATCTGGAATTATATCCAACCTCACTAAACTAGTATAAATCCCTACATCATAAGATGGGTTGCCAACTGGCTCACTGACAGAACCCACACTGTAAAAGTTGCAGACTCCAAATCTGACTTTAAACCAGTGACAAGTGGAGTACCACAGGGTTTAGTCCTGGGACCTCTTCTGTTTGGTATCTACTTTTCTGAAGTACAGGCTAACACAGAAGGCCTCTGGCTAATGAAGTTCACAGATGACTGCAAACTAGGAGCCATAGTCGAGTCCCCAAATGATGTGGACATCCTACAGAACGGCCTCACTGAGACAGATGCCTGGTGTCAGAGGCATGGCCTCAAGTTCAATGCCAAAAAGTGCATTGTCATCCCCTTTGGTAAAAACTCTGAACCCCATGAACTACCACATAAATGGCAGCCTACTTAATGCTGAATGTGTGATAAGAGACCTTGAGACCCAGGTGGACAGTAGTCTCTCCTTTGATAATCACATCACCACAGTAGTCAGGAAATCCTTCTATGTGGCACACCTCATCATAAAAGGGTTCTTATCCAGGAAAAAAGAGGTCATTGTTCCCCTCTACTAGGCACTCATTAGACCCATTATAGAGTACAACTCCCCTTTTGGAATGTACCTCACAAGACATCTGCAGCAGCTTGAAAGGCCACAGAAGTATCTCACAAAGAGGATTACTGGCCTCAAACAGATTCCCTACACTGATTGTCTCACAAAACTCCAACTTTACTCTGTAGCATATCGCCTACTCTGAGGAGATCTCTGCCTAACATATAAATCTATGTTAAACCCATCGCTGTTGGACATGCTACACATAAAGAAATCCCAATCCCTCTGAGCTACATGCTCTAAGGACCTAAACCTTGTCACCACAATAAACAGGACATGCTGGAGGATAGATTCCTGTCCCAGAGACTTCCTATACTCTGGAACAAGCTACCCATCTATGTCGAGCAAAGTTCCTCATTAGCACTCTTCAAGAAAAATCTTGATGAGTGGATGGGAAATATGAAATACACCCTGGGGATCACTTCTGTGGCTCTGCTTGACAAGGGCAGAGGAAATTAACTTTCTTGGGTGGTGTAAGCCAGGGAACCTTGTTGGCTAGGCTTACTTAGGCCCTTGGGCCGATAGCCTAGTACCTACCTATGAACCTATAAATGAAAATAAACCATACGGACACAATTTCAGTTCAAACCTTATACATTACAAACCATGCTGACACAAATGTAGGTGCAAACATTAGATATCACTTATAATGTATCCATATCATTGTCAATCAAACATTGCATAGCTCATTCAAATCCTGCCTTCTTTTAAATCTTGTTCCTCCTCTGCATATATTGATCCACAGTTCCCATTTTTTCCTATGTAATTTTCTCCTACTTTTTTCTAAATATCTAAATTCCAGTTGTTTTATCCGTTACTATCTTCACTACTTCTAATAAAGTTGGTTTAGAGATGAGACTTTGATTTCCATTTACTTGGTGTATAAAATAACTTATGTAAACACTTCCAAGCAAAGATCCTAAATCTAGACTCCGTTGCATATTTTGGAGACATATATATATATATATATATCCCCATTATTTCTTTGTGAACTTCTTATACAGTCTCTCTTCCAAATCCTTTCTAACCTCCTCTGATTGATTCTTATAGTCATCATGCAATATTTTATATGCTCTACTAATTATTCCTTTCTTAATGGCAGCTACTGTTCTAGAGTTTACAAAAACTTCTACCAGTGTTGGTCTTTTGCTTAGGACCTCCTTATTTCTTTCTCTTTGCCTATACTCTGATAGCAATCCTTGATAGGGAAGGCAATGTCTAACCTGCAATCCAAATAAGTTCTTGGCATCTTCCCATTCTATTACCTTTCCTTCTGTATTTGCTCCCAATACCTTGGTTCCTTTGCCCATTTTCTCCAATAAATTCCAGTCCCCCCTTGCCTATTGTCTGTATCCCTAATTGCAGTCATCCCTATTGGCAGCATCTCCTTTAAACATTCACATGTTGACTTGGTTCTTAGAACACTTTCTGTTACTTTATGAATATAATATTTTGTATAATTATTGTTATTCTCCTTAAAGGTTTGCATCCAAAATCCCAGTTTCCCCTTGTTTCTTGAGCTTCCCCCCTGTTCCACCATCATCTCTTTCCACTCTGAATCATAGTTTTCTGCTTGTGCTATGTATAGGAGCCTTAACTGTGTTGCTCTGAAATGCCCCTTCAAATCAGGTAATCCCAATCCGCCTTGTTCTGTTGGAAGAATAAACTTATCCCACTTGACTCTTGCCATCTTCCCCCCAAGATAAAATCATTCAGCTCTTTATTAATTGTTATCCACAACTTCTCCTCTGTGTGATGAAAATATGTCTGTTAAGACTAAAGGGACTGAAAACATTTTAACTGCTTGTATCTTACTATCAATGTCCATATAAATGAGCTTCTATTTTCTCACTTTTTGTAGTATCTTTTGTTTAGTTTCTTCCCACATATCCTTAGCTTCCCCACCAGAGTCATGTTTAATCCATACTCCCAAATACTTCATTTTGTCATGTCTCCATAAATATGGATATTGCTGAACCAATGTGTGTGTTAGTACATAACTTACTGCTGTTGCCTTTATTTGTGCTTCATTAATTTTGTATCCCAAAAAGATTTGAAACTATCTCAATATGTTCAACAGCACTTTAATGTTCAATTCTGGTTTTGTCAGGTATAAAATAATATCTGCAAATAATAACTATCCAGCTTTTCTTGACTACCCTACCAATTATATCCTTACATTTCTGAGTCCCTTATTTTCTTTGCCATTGCTCCTAAATATAATGCAAATAACAAAGGAGGGAGAGAGGGTACCCCTGTCTGGTTCCTCTGCTCAACCAGAAATGATCAGAATGGGTCCCGCCCACTTTAATTTTCACATCTGATCCCTTGATTATCCTTCTAATCAACCTTATAATTTTATCAGAGAGTGAAAATGCTTCCGTTGCTCTACTCATAAAGTCCCAGCTTACTCTGTCAAATACTTTCTCTGCAGCAGGACCCACCAACAACTATGGTATTTTCTTACTTTCTGCTTCTGTCTGGATCATCAGTGTTCTATTAATGTTGTCAGATGTTTGCCTTTCCTCCACAAAACCACATTGATCCATAGCTATCAATTTTGGCATCACTGTTGCTGTTCTTTTAGCCATTATAGACATAAACACTTTATAATCGTGGTTTCGTATTGCAATGGGCCTGTATGAAACTGGATCTGGTGGATCTTTACCCTCATTAGGTATTACAGCTACCACCACTTTCCTTCAGTATGTTGATACTTCTCCTCCTAAAATATTGTTAAACTAAACATTCCAGATCTTTATCAGTTTCCCCCTCCTAGCTTCCAAACTTCCACCGGAATACCATCTATTCCTGGGGACTTTTCTGACTGGTTAAACATCACCATTTTTATATAATCTGCTCCTATCCTACACTTACTACACCTTAAAACAATCTTAAAAATGTACGCTCCTCAAATAAACTACTTATTTGTACTAGCAGATTCAACAACTTGGCAGGAGACTCTCTGTTCTCTAATACTGTTGGAGAGCACTGGACCCTGCTACCCCTAAACTCTTATCTCTGTCCTCAGTAACACTTTTTAAACAGAAACTAAAACTATTTCTCAATACACATTGGTTATGCCCCTGTACTAACTCTAACTCTCTTTCTTTATACTAATGAATACTCTTCAAATTTTACTCTACTGTACTAACTACAGACTTATCCTAAAAGAACCAAAAAACACCATGATATTGCAATTGAAATCTATGTATATAGTAACATATTTTTGTACATTACCTTTACTGTTTGTGTTATGCTCACTGAGTTTTGTATTTTTATTAATAACAGCTGTGTTAAGCTTGGACTGTTCCAACATTCTATATTATATTGTATGTGTGTGTGGAGCTTTTCTCCCCAGGCCTCTACTGAAAATGGGCATGTATCCATTTAGACTAGCCAAGTCAACAAATGTAAAATAAAATAAAATAAAAAATATCCTAACTGTTAGTAATTTAGTCTCCTCTCCCTCTAGCCTTGACATATTTAATTCTTCCATAATCACTTCCATTTGTACCTTTTCTTGATTTCCATATCTTTCTGCTTTATACAGACTTTCATAGAATTTCTGAAATATTTCTAATACTTTTACAGCATCCCTTGTTATCTTCCTTGTTATAGGCTCCCTAAGCTTGTTGACAGCCCTTTCTACTTTCTGATTCCTGAGTCATTGTGGTAAAAGCCTTTGTGCTCTAGAGTTATTATCAAAACACAGTTGCTTAACTGCAATCTTTCTAAAGTCATGCATATTATTGAGGTAATCCCCTATTTTCTGTTTAGCCTTAATTTTTGTTTAGCCTCTTCTTCTGTGAGATTCCACCTATTTTGCAATAATTTAACATTTGTCAGCCCCCCTAAATAATTCTTGTTTCTTCTTAACCATGTCTCCATTTTTTTATTTCCACCCTATTTTTAAACTCTACTTTAATTTTATCCCACTCCCTAGCTATATTTTAAGAACACATTTCTATCTTCTCTAATCACTCTTGAATAATTTCTACTACCCATTCCTTAAATTCATCTCTTTTCAACAGATAGATGGGAAAGCGCCAGTGTCTCATTTTTATTTCATTACCATGTGTTTTATTTTAGTTATTATTGGTGCATGATCTGAAATAGTTATTGGTTGCTTATCAAGACCTTCAATTAAATGCACATGTTCTTATGAAATGCAAATTTTGTCTAGCTTAGCCTAGTTTTTGTATCTTGGGGAATAATATATAAATTCATTCCAAACTCCTAGTACTGAATTCACATCTTCCATGCCAAATATTTTCAAACATTTTTATAAATTCCTTTAAAATCTACACTCCTTTGTTATATTTTCCCTTCTGGGCCTCCCAAACACATATTCACTGTTGTAAATCAAATTCCAGTCCCCACCTGTAAGTAATATTTCTTGCTGAAAGATGATTATTTCTTCCAGAATTTTCTTAAGCTCCACTATAGTAGTTTTTGGTTGGAATATAAATAAACACCAGTGTAATCTTCCTCACTTGCCAATAGCCCCTTAGTACTACAATTCTGCCATTATTGTCTTTTTATTTTCTTCTATCACTACAAACCATTGCTAACCCAACATGGCTATGCCCTTGCTACCCAACAGGTTGACCCATATCACACACACCCTCTGACCCACTCTTGTGCTCCCTTTCACTTCTATTCCTTGAAAAGAATTGTGACTTCTCAGTATAGTGCCTCACCTGCGAACACCCACACCAACAGTCGGCAAATTTACACATTCCAACTTCAAACCCAACCACTTCTCACAAAACTAACTCTAACATCCTCTCCTAACCCCCTCTTACTTACATTTGTCTCAATCAATGTTTTTAATGGAAACCAGTACATTCTAATTACTACTTTACTCTAACTTTAAACTATGAAATTTTGTTAAAACTTATGACTACCAATGAATATTGTACTTTGTAACTTTAAAACTATGGAATCTTGTTAAATCATGTGTTTTCCTATGAAGACTTGCTTGCTATGTAGAAATCTCATACTTGTTTGTCTTAATCTGTGGAGCTTTTCTCCCTGGGCCTACGCTGAAGATGGACATGTATCCAGTCAGACTCCCCCGGTCATCAAATGTAAAATAAATAAATATTGGTGCTCCTCTTGCAATTAATATAATTTCTCATCTCTTCCTTTGCTTCGGATATTCCACTGAATAAACATCCTGAAAACCTTTCTTTATCAAGTTCACATGTTCAGTTATTTCCAAGTGTGTCTCCTGTAGCCTGGTAATTTGCACTCTATATTTTAATATAGTTCACTACTCTTTCTTTTTTGTATTTATATGTGAGACCATTAATGTTTAAAAACATTACAGAAATCATAATATTCTTGAAAAATATTATTCCCACCTTTTATGTCTAACAACCTTTCTGTTAAATGTCTAGTTCCAGCTTTTGTGTTACTTACATGCACTGTTTGTCAGGTTAATCTTTTACAGTTGTTTCTTGTTATCTCCATTTCAGCCTATGCCACACCTTTCAGAACATTTTGTTTTATTGAAAACCCTCAAACAAAAATACAAACACACCCCCAATACACCATAAAACCTATTAACTTAACACACACAACTATGTACATTTTCACATATTGAAGTTTTACACTGCTAATAAGAACAAATGTTCCAAACTGACAGCCACACACACACAGACATGAGATAAGCTAAAGAAAGTTTATCCATGCTAAGACACATGATGTAGCCTGTGGTTCTTTTATGTGCTGTCTGGCTTTGTCTTATATTTATCCAGTGGCGGCTGGTGGCTTCAAATTAAAGGGGGGCTGCAGGAGACAGCTGAATGGGTGGGGCCAATGGGAGGGTGTGTGGCCAACTAGAAAGGGGTGGGGCTATGTTCAAAACCACAACAACTAGAATTTTAATTAAATACGCTGCCCTGGGTGCCAAGCCATCATTATGAGAGTCTAATCAAGACAAAATAAAGTGTAGAAGAAAAAATATTTCAATGCATTGGCTACATGACAGCTTATTTAATATCTAGATGGAAACAAAAAGGTTGCGAGGCATGAAAAAATAAATTACTTTTTAAATATATGACTGGAATGCCAGTCAAAATCAAGTATAAAGAAAAACACACGCAGCTTAAACCACTTCTCCTTGCACTGCAGTTCTAATTATAATTTATATCCAGCTTTATAAAAGTACCAAGTAACATGCTGAAAGTAACAATCTCTGTGATACTCCCACTTGTAAAAATGGTCTTATCCAAAAAAGACCTGCTGCCTGACAACAACTATCTACTTGTTTCATGGGAAAAACTTGATAAAAGTAAAAAAATAAACAGCAGACAAGAAAGAAGCTCAAGATAAATTGCTTAAAGGATTACTGCACAGGTTATAGACCACACATGATAGATTGGCATTCTGTTTAGTTTACGGGTAAAGCCTGCAAAGATGACTGTGAGTCTTCAACAAAAGTAATGAACTTCTGAAAATACTGTAATCATGTCCTTTATTACAAATACTGTCATATGCATTTCAATACCTAAGGCTTATACATTATCTAGTTATGTAAATATTCTCTGCATGGCAACAACAAAAAGGATTTCAGTGTTGGTAATTCTTTAACAGTATGCTTATTAAAGCTTACCTGCATCTTACAGTCTCAGACAAGCTTACTTGATGGTCATTAAAGCATTGCTACTTAAACACAGAGCAACAGGGCACTGCAACAGCATGCATTTTCTGAATAATAAGAAGCATAAATCAACAGTATAAAAATATGACAGAAAACCAGAACATTCTGCAAAATCAAGGACAGATGAAAAGCCACTGTAGTACTTGTGTCTACCTTGGATGGGGGAATACTCTGCACACTTACACTGCATAACTGCTCCTTGCCTTGCTTGGACACATCCAGAGTCACTACATGGGGGAGTGGGGTGCAATAAGTATGTCACAATTTGAAATATCTCTGGCTGATGGTGATGGCTTTGACACTCACACCTCTCAACCTCAGAGCAAGAAATCTGGACAAAGCCTTACATAGAACCATCTATGTCTCGAATATATAATAAATGGGTTATGATCAATGGCCCAATCATAATCCTTTCTGCTATATATAATATTATCTTTGCATGGACAAACATTACAGCCCTCACAGATAGCACTGGGGTATGGGAGGTATCGTTAACAGAAGGGAATCTGGAGAGGATGTCTGTCTATAAGGCTAGGAGAGTATTAATAAGAAACACTTGGACCAACAGTCAGAGTATTAGCAAGTACTGTATCTTTTGATAAGATAGAACAGCAATGTCTTAAAATTTGAGTAAAATTTTCCACAAAGAGATAATATCATCTTGCATAAAATATCTTCTTTGAGGAATCTGTTTTAGACTCAAAGTTAACAAAGCCCTTTCCATGAGTGCACTTATAAGTTGAAACAGTTCTTCTTAAAGATGCAGTTAATACTTCTAATGAATATCTCCTGTCATGCAATCTATTGTATAAATCAAGAGCATCTGTGTGTTTAGCATAGGATTTTGAGTACAATTCCTATCTAGTCTATGCATAAGAGACAAGTCAGATAATTTTGAATGTTGTGTATTGTATTTTGCAAAAATACTTTTTCATTCTGCACACTGGTATCCGATAGTGATAGCAGTGTTTCTCTTTGTTGTTAAACTTTCTGTAGATAAGACCTGTAATTGTTTTGCTTCCTAGTAAATTTAGCCTAAAAACTTGGATTTTCTCCTAAACTGTCTTCAAAGGCATCTTTAGTTTCTTATTCCCTGGAATGTCTTATTCCATCTTTGATTCACTTTTCCCAACATTTTATTTTGCAGTGTTGAGCAGGGGGTGCCAGTGCATATTCTAACTTGAAACTAAGATTTTCTTTACACTGTGCCATGCTCTGCCTGTGTTGTACACAAGTATCTCTGAGTCCTCAAATGTCTTCTTTTAACCTTGCTGAACCTGAAGTAGTAGTAGGCACCCGTACAATCACATGAAAGTGTTATTATAAATTAATAACTTATGTATAAAAGAATTAGAATTAAATCAGTAGCACCAATTTTTGTAGAGAGAGTTACACTAGCTATTTAGCGGACACCAAAACAGACGGTAAAACTTTTTTTTATCAAGTTGTACAAAGAAGAAAGACTACTGATGTTTCTTATTATTATTTTAACTAGATTAGCAATATGGGTACAAATACTCTTTAGAAAAAAGACTTCTTACTCTTGGAAGACAGTGACTATTGAGTAAAATTATTAATCTGTTGTCAGGTTCAACAATGCATACAGTCTCCGATTGGCTGGTTTGGGGCACCCATTGTATAATACTTGCAGAACCCACCATGACAAGCACAATAACCTAGAACTGTGAATTCCCCAAGTTTCCTTTATACTACATGCTTTTTCTATACGAGCACAGCCTTTCTTACAGCTCCTTTCTACTATCTGACTGCCTGAAGCTACTATATTTTCTATCTGCAAAAAGTACCCACTAGATGTAATACTAGCAAGGGGTTAGACATTCATCTTATTCTTCTAGCCTCTTTCAAAAAGACTGTCTTGCTAATATCAAACTGGTTAATAAACGTAACAGCAGATTTGCTTAAGAAAATACATAACCATGGCAGCAAACTTCGAGTTAACAAGGTATTGAAAATAAAGGAGACCCCCATACTACTGTACAGTGCAATAAGCAAAAAAGAAAAGAAAAAAAAAAACATCTGCATAGTACATTACATTACAACAAACACACCTTGCAGTCTAACCATGGTTACTACATTCGAGGGAAGCTGCTTCAGCTCACTTTGTACTAGTACAATCTCATAGCAATAGACCAAATAACCAAACCACCCCTTGCAAATGTCACCAGTAATCTGTAAGCAGAAAAACAGAAGGTCCCAGTAATAAACAAAAAGGCTGAGTATGCAATAAATCCAAGGTCATTTTGTACAGTACACCACATACAATGAGCATTCAAAAAACTTGACAAAGTTGAACTGGAAAAATCTAACAAGATATGAGGTCACTTACATAAAAACTCCAAACAGAAGAACTGGTATACCAAGCTCCAGTGCCAGCTCCCTCATGGTGGTCCTGTGTGGATCCCTGGGCAACATTATTCACGGCTGCTTTCACCACTTAAGGCTGAGGTCCATCTATTGAAACAATACCACTATGCCTTTTCTGCCATTGGGGCTGCTGCATTCAGCCACGCAGGAGAAGACAACATCAAATGGCTGAGAAACCCACTGACTTACGCTACTGACATTTATAAATTTTAGCAGTGAATGAGGAAAAAAGACCCCCTTTCACAAGGGAACAGAGATCCCTGGTTATTTCTGTGCAACTGATTTTTCAAATCCCTCAGACAGTCACGAATGAATCCACAAGCCCACAACTGACTGATTGATTCTCGCTCTTTTCCCAGCACATAAATCCCGGGAAGAGAGCAACAACCAATCAGCAGCATTTAGCCCAGCAAGCACGTCATGACGTGCCTGCGGACTTCGCAGTCCGAGCTCCTTCCAATTCTATGCGGTTTGGAACCGCATAGACTTCTGGGCATCACAATGATGCCTTCATTACTCCTCCGGGATGCAATCAAAACAAAAAAAGAAAAGCTGTTTAAAACCGCCGCAGCCTGAGGTGGTTAAAGTGTGCATGCTCGTACTTCCGAGTCGCAGACTCGAAGTTTGTTTTAAACAAAAAAAAAAGGTATTTTTTTTTTTACATTTTTTCTCACACATCACACTTTATTCTTTTTAGCTGAGGGGGCTGCAGTCCGGCAGTCCGATGCCACGAGCCGCCCCTGTATTTATCGCTCTCTTAGCTGGGAAAACACTTGAATGCTTTCAGAAAACATTTTCTCCAAGCCATTTTTCTTTATCAGATTGTCTGCTAAAGACATGAGAACCAGGCACAAAACTATTTACTAGCACAAAAGACATAATATTCAATATTCTTTTACATTTACATGCTTTCACTTAAAACTTGTTACCAGATTAAGCTAAAGGCCTTAACCTAGTCATTCCCTATGTAAGAATGAGAAAAAAGCACATTCATTTTTCTTTTGTCATGCTCTTGTAACCAGATTTTTTTTTTTTTTTTTTACATTGCAGTGTCTACATTTCTTAAAACTGATCAAGAAAAAAAAAGAAAAGAAGGGAGAAAGAAAAAAAAATAGAAAAAAAAGGAGCACCTGTACATTAGTATCCCCATTATGCTTAAAAACAACAGAAAAACATCTTTATAACATGCAAAGAAAATAATTCACTATTAAAACAGTACTATTAAGAAAACATGCTTTACTTACAATTACCTTTCTCACTTCACTTTCCCTCTCCTGAGTAGTATTTTTCTAAACATTAATCACTGCAGGGAAAAGTCTGTTCTCCCACACCATTGCTAGGGAATGGAATAACCTCCCCCAAAGTATCTCCTCTGCACCATCCATCTCACTTTTCAAGACATCACTAAAGTCACACCTCTTACAATCATGGCTCTGTCCCTGTATCACATAAAATCTTTTCTGCTCTCCTCCTAACTTGCCACACCTCATCTCCTCACTGTTTACCTCATCTATTTTGTACTACTCAAATACTCCCTATCAGGAACTACTATCCTACAAACTATTTCTAACACTATGACATGTCTCCCGAATAGCATTATTTTGCAGATTCCATTCCTTCATTTTTATGCTTTGTACTACCAATACAGAATTCAAAGTTTTGCTATCTATATCCCAAGCTTGCTCAAATCAAACGAAGGTACAAAAAATCTCCTTGATTATATATATGCCATTGTATAGAAATTTTCTGTCATTCGTGGATTATGTGTTGTCATATAAAGTCATGGAGCTCTGATTGTATATATGCCTCTGTACAGAAATTGTTTTGTCATTTGCTGCAATTGTACTGCTATGTTATGGAGCTTTTCTCCCCGGGCCTCCGCTGTAAATGGACCTTGCCCCAGTTGAACTTTCCCAGTAAACACATGTAAAATAAAATAAAAAATAAAATAAATTAATGACATGAAGTAGGGCATATGCTTTAGACTCCCCTCCAAGTTTAACAAAGTCCATAAAAGTCCAATATTTCCAGATTTTCATGTTCTGTCATGTTTCATAAATATAATTATTGCTTTGTAATTCCACATTTGTCAGTTTCCAAGTTACTGATTTTATTCTCCAACAGTAATGACATGAAGTAGGGAATATGCTTTAGAGTCCCCTACAAGTTTAACAAAGTCTAAGAAAGTTCAGTATTTCCAGATTTTTGTTTTCTATTCCTGTTCATCTCCCTCTCCGAAACCCTGTCTCTGCTTCATTTCCAGCATGCTCTCAATTCTTCTAGTCAACTCCTGTGCTTCTTTCCTCTTTCAAGCATCTTCCATTGAAACACTGGAAAAGGTTTCACTGGCACAGTCTCTCTCTGGTCTTTCTTGCAAGAAGAACAAGAAGCAAGATATCCTTATGTTTCACAGCTCACTTTTTCTTGGACAAACTTTGTATTCCTTCCTGAGCGTGTTCTTCATCAAAAAATTATTTTATTCCTCCAGGGACAAATATTTTGAAGTTAGCTGGGAACAGCAGTTTGAATCTCATGCCTGCTTCTGGACATTCCCTAAATAATGGAATAAATGTACTCCTCTTCTAACTGGTGTACAATGAATAGTCATTCTCCACAAACACTCTGCTGTCTCTCACTTTTAGTACATTGTCCTTCTACCACAGTTTTGTCAAAATCAACTCTTTCTGCTTGTAAGTTTGCATCTTTATTATTAAAGGTCTAGGTTGTTTTCTCATAGCCATGTTTGGAGCATACACACAATGTGCCCTTTCAATTAACACTTCTTGTTGTGGAATGGCAGTCCAATTGCTTATTTGTGCTTTCATAAAATTAATACAGTCTGTTCCTTCCAGCTTCTCGGCTACAGCACATAATCTCAGATTTTCCCTAAGTGCTCTGTTCTCTAATTTTATTATTTTTTGAAACATCTCTTCCTGTGCAGTCTCATATTCAGTGAGTTTTTTCTTCATTTTGACCTCTGAGTTTTACAGTTTTATCACCTTATCTGAATACCTGTCTAAGGCTTCTTCCATTTTTTTCCAGCCTTTTATTGTTTGAGTTGATATACTCCATCAGTGTTTCATTTATTTTAGTCAGGTCTGTGTGCAGTTGCCTTATACGTCTCTCTAGGTTACTGGAAGTCATGTCTGGAGATTACACTGCTATTTGCTGAACAGCTGCAGTACTTTTCCCAGTCAGTGTTTTTTTGTTGCCTTTTGTAGCTGATTTTCCTTCAGGTCCTCTGTATTTCTTTTTTTCCTGGCATCCAGGTAGTGCATTTACTAGCCAATTGCTAAAATTTACTCAGAAATCTAGGTCCACTGGCTTTTTCTGCTAAGTTTCTGTTTTCAAACTGGGAGAGCTAGAATTAAGCTGTTGCTCAATGTGTAGCCATCTTGGAAGTCCTCAGGAAGGGGAAGATATGGGCATTTGATCTAGGAACACTGGAGGGGAGAAGTTACATGTTTCTTGAGTTACATTTAGGAGGCCTCTGGTTTAGGTAGGTTACTTCTAAGCATCTCAGCATATGTAGGTCTGTATGTTTAATCTGAGGTGATTGAGGGTGGTTAAGTGTAGTATTGCATGGTGCTGGCAGACTTATTTGTAGTGGTTTCATGTGAGAGCTTTGCCTCCAATAACGTTATATAGCTACACATCTTATGCTCTGTGACAGATTGTTTAAGTAGTAGGTGGTTGGCAGTGAGCATGATATGATTGCTGGTCTCAGGATGCCCATTTCACCCAAGCTGGCTACTCAGATGACAAAAAGCATATCCATGGTTCCAGTTGCTTACTAGTGGGGGCTTGAGGGGGAGTACCTAAAAGCTAAGTAATTGCTTAACTGAAGTGTTATCTGTCTAAGAAGAACAATAGAAATCTATACAGGAAGAAGAATGGGCCACTTCATGTAAAGAACAACTATTAAGGACAATTAGATTTTTCTGGAGAAAGTTGTACAGAGAAAGTTATGGTTCTATGTGCCTCTATCTATACAATCCAAGGTTAAAATGGCTGTGCGAGGAGCAGTGTCTTGCAAAATCAGGTAACTTATGATAGCAGAGAAATAGAAAAAAAATTAAAGAAGCCCACTGGACCATAGCCAAACAACACAGTTCAAAGGTCTACAAGCAGTCAGAGGCCTAAAATGGCTTGGTTCTTCCTCTGCTCTCCCTAGAGTGTAAACCAAAGCAATTCTGTCTCAGATCACAATAAATGCCAAAAATAAGTGCAGAGCTATTTCAGGAATTCCTTAAGAAAAGTACAAGCACTTAACTTAGGTGTTTATAGCCTGGTAGCCAGTCAAATCTGGTATAAAACAGTCTCAGTCAGTAGCATGATTTTTTAGCATTCAGCGGGTCTGAGTAAATGTGCACCGCACCGCACAGAGACCGGCTACTTATAGTAAACAGAGGAATACAAAAGAATTTGAACAAGCATCTGTCAAATCTGAAGTAGGTTTTGCAATAAAAAGATCAAGAAGTCAACTTTGTATACGTACATGTGTCATTGCTTACATTATAATTTAATAAATATGGTTTAAAAAGTTAACTCTACTGATCATCTTGTCCCTCCTTGCAAACTGATGTCTGGTCAGAGTAAAAAATTCCCATTTCTGTTTTGTCTTTTCACATCTGCACAGCACTGCACCATGGGCTTTTAGAAAGGGTCAATGCCTGTATTTATACTTCAGAGACTAAGGTGAGTTCAAATTTATATGTATCTGGCCAACTGCCTGGTTCAAGGTGAGTTTTCAGCATCTTGGCATTATTCTCCATAATACATAACCCAAACCTAGTTCCCTGTCATACAATGTGGTCCTTAGGAGCTGTTTTGGATGCAGAAACTAGTATTACCTTTCTTCCCAGAGAACAAGATTCAGATAATCAAAATGTTAACCACCAGGACTTTCTTGAAGATACTGAGACTTGTGTTCTCTTCTGTCTTAATCATTTTTTGACAAGACTCTATACAAGAAAAATCCAGAAGTACGTGAGGAATTTATGTAATCAGAATTACAGTTCAGTTTTCTGCTTCTGTTTCATCCAGGAGTTACAGTCATGGAGTAAGTAATCAGCCCTGGACTTAAGTCTCTCTTTCCTTACTTTTCTCCTTTTTTCCTTTCCAAACCAAACATTATCCATAGATGGTTTATAGTATTCTTAGGGGACAGTTTTCAAGACCATCTAGTGTAGGGAGATTGTTTCATACCCCAAGAAAAAAATATATGTAAATGTAAAAGAGATGTTAGGAATCCTTCTGGTACTGAAGACCTTCTAGACAGTCCTCTAGCTAAAGATTTTGAAAATAGAAAACAAACAGTAAATGTATAACTCGGATAAAATAAGAAAATAATTTATTGTGTAACAACGTGTTTCATGCTAAAATGTTTTCATATACTGCTTTCTCATGCCAAACTCATAAACTGATTAAAGTTTAAGTAGACATTTGAAATAAATACGTGACCTAGTTCAAAGTTTGCCAATAGAGCAGCAAACCAATAACCTTAGTAAATACACACTGCTGTACCAGACACCAGAAATCATCAGTCCAGGTGCCACAACATAAGTAAACTCAGTCCTAAAGGAGTTCCTGGTTTAACATTTAATTGAGTATGACAATACGATGAACTCTCAAAAAAGAACTTCTTAAAGAGACATCATAGAGAGAATTGTAAAGAACCCCTTACTTATTGTTCCACAGAGGTCTTATGTTTAAAAC
Organism: Protopterus annectens; assembly: GCF_019279795.1. Classification (NCBI taxonomy): domain Eukaryota; kingdom Metazoa; phylum Chordata; order Ceratodontiformes; family Protopteridae; genus Protopterus; species Protopterus annectens. Next base: position 1,955,868,432 of record NC_056731.1, read on the forward strand.
AGGATTGACAGTATAACTGTCTTTATATTTAGAGCGACCCAGGCATTTAATCAACTTGGCCACTGTGCTTCATGTAATACTAATGTAGTGTCAAATCCTTATCATGTAAAATATTATTTAGCTTGAAAATGACTTGATGCTTCACATAATGATCAACTCATTGCTGACTATATGTTTAACTAAGATACTTTGTTCCTTATATAATTTAGTATCTGTGATATTTTCTGAAATATGTTTTGCCATCATAAAATTTGATATACATGCCAACAGTAGAAAGCAGTATGCAATAAAAGTGATACTGAGTCTACAATGCAATACAAACACATTATACTAATAAAACAGACAGGGAGGAATTCAGTCTTACCACTTCCACTAGCTGATTATGATAATTTGGAAACAGGCAAGCCTGTCAAATCTAGTTCTTCAAGCACTGTACATTTTAACCAGCAACACACCTCTCAACCTCTTACAACAAGAAATTTGGACAAAGAGATAAATAAAAGTGGGACAAAGGCCGTAAAATAGGGACAATTTTAAAATATTGCACTTACAAACTTAGAAAGCTCATAGAATAACAGGTTTTGCATTCGCATGAATTTTCTGAAGGATAAGAAATCTGAAACTCAAATGTCTGTCATTATTTTCAAACTTCAGTCTTTAATGATTTACCACTAATTTGCCAGAAAATCATAATTTTATGAAAAACGGACCAAAAATATGAGGCCAAAATCTGCACATTCTGAGAAAATCTGTACATTTGAGAGGCATGGGGCCCAAGAAAAACAAAACAGCAGACACTATAAGCAGGAATATATACATTTCTTATGAATGGACTGTGAACAGAGAAGTATGCCTGGGCATAGTAAACTGAAGTGGCTGACCAGAAATAGATCTATTTCCTTCATACCTGAACATTCTCCTTCCAGCATTCTGTTCTAGGTTGCATTGTCATCAGTGATGGCAACTTTTATTTTCAGTTCCTCATAATCTGGTTTCTTGTAAACCTTCCCCCAGCCTCTCTGGTACCAAAAATTATTTTAAAGGTAAAAGGATACAAAGTAGATCTAATTGTCTTCGCACCTTTCTATTTAGGGTTAACCTTGTTCACTCTACTAACTCAGATGTAAATCTTCAGATGTTATTAATAGAACTGTTGACACTACCTCTCAGCAGCAGCAGATTTCTTTTCCAGCATGAGGGGTGAAGAGTTCTCCCTTCCAGCTGCAGAGCCTTAAGTCTAACAGCATCGGACATCTCCAATTAATCGTGGACAGTCATCTTTTCTTTAATTAAGCACATACATTTTAATATAGGTAAAAAGACCTAATACAAGAAAATCTTATCCTTTTAATGGAGTAGATTTTTCATGAGGAGCAGTGCAGGAACATATCCATTAATACAGGCAGTGTGTTTCAGTCCTGCAGGTATTACAGTATTTGGTGTTTTTGTTCCGTACAGGGCTGTCTTATTTATCTGGTAAAGTATATATTCAAACATTTCTGCCTGTTTGTCTACAGAGCGTCCTTTAACTACATACATCTGTTGAACAGTTTTTAAAGGTGTTTTATGTTAAGGATCTCTAAGACAACCAGCATTCAGCATGGGATCTGCATTTTTCTTCATTTGAACCAGTTCACTTCTATTGACTCAAAATGTATGTCTTGAGAGACTGTTCATAGTGGCAGTTCCTTCTGCAATAAGCATTTCTGAAATACATACCTTAATGTAGAGCGAATCATAAACAGTCTTCCATAAGAAAAGGGTGTTTTAAGAGCAAATCCCTTCTTTATACCTAAGGCAGTCTTTGCATTTGCTATGAATCGATCATAAAATGCTTATGGAACTAAATTTGACTGGATGCACTACGTGGCTCCACCCTTATTAACCCTGCAAACTGTACTGCTTTGCAATCCTCCAGTAGTAATATATGAATTCTGTAGCAGTGACACATGACGTAAACAGTAAAGCTGTGTGGCACCTCTCCATAACAGTAGATGTATAAATAATAGGAAGATTGCTGGATGGTAGGCTCTCTCCATCCTTCTATCTTGCCCTCCCAGTACATGCTAGATCTAGAACCATGATACGTATCATTTTACCTTCTTATTAGTCTACCTAACAACATACCAACCTTCAACAATGCTGAAGTCCTACTGAAGATGAATCCCAAAAACATATAAACATTATAGGTATCTGTATACCATCCAGTGATAATATCCAAACATTAGAAAATATACTGCACTGGTCCTTTAATACATTGCCTCAAGAAACAATTATCATGGTTGACTTTGCTATAGATTGGTTAGAGTGCAACTCCCAAAACCCCAAAACTTCCATCAGTTTACACGGCTTCACCCAACTCATACAAAAGCCGACTAGGATTAATAAACCATCCAATAAACAATCCACTCTTGGCAGGATCTTAACTAATAAACCAACCCTCTTTTCTCACTTTGATGTCTCCCTAACAGCCTCAGTGACCATTTCCCAACTTATCTACTTAGACAACTAACTAACCAAACAAAACAAATTATATACTAACAAATAAAAAACAAAAAACACACTAAGCTGAATGACCTCATAAATATCCTTAAAAACTGTAACTGGACACCTCTCAAATTGTTTCCCCTGGAATAAGCAGTAAATTATTTCAATACTACCTTCCTGCACATACTTAACACACAAGCCCCAACTAGGATGATACCTGTGAAATCCAGCTATGCTCCATGGCTACGCAAGGAAACTAGGTCACTAGTAAAATCAAAGGACAAGGCATGAGAAATCTGGTAGAAAACAAAAACCCAATTTGCATTTCAAACCTACCGGAAACATAGAAATAAAGCAAAGCAACAAATTAAACAAGACAAAATAAACTATTACTCAGAAATTCAAAATAAGCAATCCAGTAACCCACAGAAATTCTGGTCTGGAATAAACAATATACTCCAACCTGACAAAGTACCCCCCACCACTAATAACAATACAGATGACACCGTGACCCAATTCAATAAATATTTTACTGAAACTACCTTAGCCCTGGCCAACAATCAAACCCCCTCTCCTATCAAAACAACATCCATGCCAACCAATAACAAGACCACCTTCTCCCTGCAACCTGTATCAACAGATACAATCAAAAAATACTCAAAAAACTAAAACCCACCACACTAGCAGCAGACAACTCACCTGCTGAATTTTTAAAACTAACTGGCGAGGGTATTGCCTACCCAGTGTCCATTCTTATCAATAGATCCATAGCAGAACACCAGGTCCCTACCATTTGGAAAACCTATCATATTATACCCCTTCATAAAGGAGGCTTATCAACATACCTATCTATCGCCCAATCATAATTGTATCACCTTTGTCTAAAATACGTGAGAGAATAGTTCACAAACAAATCACAGATTACCTGCAAGCTAATAAACCACTAACCAACACACACATGGTTTCCGACCATATCACAGTACTACCACAGCACTACTGTCATTTACTAATATGGTTAACCTTCACAGAAACAGTAACAGCTTTGTATCCTCTATATTCCTTGACCTATCAAAAGCCTTTGATATGGTCTCACACAATAAATGCCTAAAAATATACTAGCATGGTTCCAGGACTACCTATCTGGGCACCAGAAGGCAGTACGTTGGCAACAAACACTATCACCCCTTCTCCCGGTGACACGAGGGGTCCCCCAAGGCTCTATATTAGGCGCACTACTCTTTACAATATTTACAAATAACATCCATAACACTACCCCACAAGCTTCACTAATCCAATATGCAGATAACTCAACAGTGATATGTGCTGCTACTACCATACAAGAACTTCAAACACTAACACAACAATCCTTTTTAGCAGTAGACACCTGGCTAACAAATTACCAGCTAATCCAGAACCCCCCAAAAAACAAACTCATGATCTTCCAACCCAATAAAACAACTGCCCTACTGCCACAATTAACAATCACTTCATTAAATAACACCCTCATATCCCCCTTACCTCACAACAAACTTCTAGGAGCTGAAATTGACTGTAACATGAGATTTGACATACACATATCCCAAACAGTAAAAAAGTACATAAAAACTGGGAACACTGTATAGAAACAAACACTACTTCACAACAAACACTGACTACTATTGTCTAATCCCACCTGATCTCTACATTGCTTTATGTATCTCCCATATTTACAAATCTAACAAAAATAGAACTGGAATCCTGTTATAATTAAATTGCCAGATACGCTACAAGCTGACCATTTAGATCTCACCACTGTCTAGCTCTTAAAAAACTTAACTGGCTAGAGCTCCCCCAACTCCTTTTCCTTAATCAGTTAACTGTGGCACATAAAATATTCTATCAACCTGATAAAACTCCAGCCCTTCAAATATTACTTTAAACATACTCCACTGCCAGAACCCTGCATTCCACCAACAAAACCTTATTAAGATCAATAAAACCAATAACCTAGCTGGAGAATCCCTCTTCTCAAGTTACATTGGCAAAATCTGGAATGCCTTACCACAGGACATTACAAATATTTCATCCTTGTCTCAGTCTAAAAAAACTCTAAAAAAATCACTTTTCTAACAAATGGCTGTGCCCTTGTTCTGCCCCTGATTAATCCATATCTCTCAATCAATACTAATACCTCTTCTTTATGGTTACCAACACTGCACTAACTATAGGACAATTGGATCCCACGTCAAACAAGAATACAATACCTAAAATTAACCTAATACATCCTATACAAATACCATCAGGCGGTGTATGTCTCTTCTTTTCTATTCTTGCTACCATCACTTTATTTCAATATTCTGACTCACTATAGTATCTGTTCATAGATTCCTTTCTGCAATAGCCAGGCTTTAATGTCTTGTGCTCTTTGATTGATTACTTAGTTTAAAAAATAGAGCCTGATTGTTTTAAACTCTATTACTTTCACTGTGTGACCAATTCTAATCAAATGATGTTAAATTGTATGTATTATGTATTATGTTCTATGTGGAGCTTTTCTCCCCAGGCCTCTGCTGAAAAAGGACATGTGTAAAGTCAGACTTTCCCAGTAAACAAATGTAAAATAAAATAATAAAAATAAATAAATTAAAGTTTTCAAGATGCTAACCTTACAGTCCCTCTTGCATGTCCTGAGGCAAGATGTATTTCAAGTGACTGGGCATGCACAATGCATATATTCTTATCCCTGTCTCTTACACAACATTTCTGAGATTTATGCTGAGGAACTCCCAATTTTCAGTTTACTGCTTTGTCTTTTGGTGCTTCTACTGCATACACATTATTTATAAAATGTTTAGCCCTAGCATCCATATATCTGAGACTGTAGGGAGTGTATATCAGTCTTTACTTGGATGATTGCTTGATCCATGCAAAAATTTTTGGAGGTCTTGCACTCTGCTCTTTCACAGACTGGCTTGTGCTTTCAGCACCTAGGCAGAACTTGTAAACTACATAATACAGATTTAATGTTATCTTTAAAAAAAAAAGAAAAAAAAAAGGTTTAAAGTGGACATTATGAACAGAGAAACTTGTTTTCATTTTTTGCCTCACAGGACAGAATTCATATGATTTTTTTGTTAACGTCAAACAATAAAAAGTTAACAAGCAGTATATTCCTGGGGATAATGGGGATCTTGTGCTGTTCTTACCCTAATGATTCATTGTGCAAGGCTTCACATGAGGAAACTCCAGTGGTATGTGAGGAGCTTATGGCATGAGAAGGGCCAACCTTGAGAGTTAAGAGCTCCTCTTCTACTCTTTATATCCTTGGAGTTAAATCCAGCAGCTATCCTTGAACCCAGGTCTCACTTTTCCACCTTCTCTCCCAAATCAACAGTTAACTACAGGCATCTCTGATTCTGCTTGTGGTGGCCTATTTTCAATGGCTGTATAACCTAGGGATGTAGTCTCCTTCTCTGAGGCAGACACACATAAACATAAAAGAGATGTTTGTATCTTTCTGAGTCTGGATTTCTTCCATGCAGTTCGTTAACAAGGAATTATTTAGATATAATGATGGTCAGCAAGACTCAGCATTAAAGTGATGTAGCATTTAAACAAACAGAGGGGCACATACTCTTACTAGTTTTGCAGGCTGGCAATTATAATTTGGGAAAGGGCTATTAAAGCAAACAGAGTCCTGTATACAAGTTCTCCTGTAAGCTTGCAAGACATAATGAAAGATTCTATAAGCAGAAGAATGTCAGTCTGACAAATAACTGCATAAAAATGTATTACTGGAAATTAGGGCCATCCTGAGATGGATCTAGTTGCATCATACCTTAAGTTCGTCTAGTGTTTTACTCCAGGTTACATCAATCGTGGTCTGATTCTGCAAGATCTGCTGTCCATATATGTGACTTACTTTGGTGTAAGCCTTCTTTATTGATAGGTCTTACACCAGAGTAAGTCACTTACACTGAGAGCAAGACTTTTGGAATATGGTCCTCCATGGCAACTGAAGCAAATTCATTTTCAGTCCCAGGGAACCATGTTATGCTGTATTATTTCCCCACAGCTTTACTGATCACAAAAGTGCTTCAGAAGGTACAAAGAGAAAGAAAATACACTTGTGTAGAAACTTACCATACCTGTAGATGATCGAGTATGTCTCTTGTTGCAGTGCTACTAACTTTTGTCACTCCTGCCACAAATATTATGGGCAGACATCCTTCTTACACCACAAGCATTCCTGACCTTGAACTGGGAGGGTGGCCATCTTTTTGGGAGGTGGAAAGGTAAAAAGCTCTAGAAGTCAGTCAGGCCACTGGGTATTCTGTAGCAAATGCCCCATAGGTTAGCATTACTACAACATTGAACAACATGAAGACCATCAGATCTAATTGCCTCCTTCTGGCCAAGACAATAATGGTTCTGGCTACTTCATATGTCAGTAGTAGTAGTATCACAGAAACTACATCTCAACAGCAGTCTGCTATTGCAACTGTGTGGAAAAGTGTTCCATCACTATCCCAAAGCTGTCATTTTTGACAATATGAGGGATTTCAGGTTAATCTCAATGATTCATTTATTCTGTAAAAAGATATTTTCTATTTTCAAGCTTGCTAAACCAGAAAACGTTTTATAAATGAACAGAATTGCTTTTGTTCTAGTGCTAAAATAATTTTGTTAATATAAGTAATGCCTTAGTTCTACAAGTGTATTAGTATCTGGTGTCTGAAACAGTTTAGCTTATTTGTCTGGTAAAGGTAATCTTTCAGCCATTTTTGACAGTTTGTCCTTAAAGATTTTTTTAAGTACAAACAGTGGTTAAGAAATTAATGAAAGGCATTTTAATAGTGCAGACTTTTGAGTTACTGCAAACCTTTAGGAACATTCTCGAGCTATACTCTAACTGCTGATTTTTAATGAGTGGTTAAAAGGTAAAACATTCTTGAGAAATTCAGCTTTGTTACTCACTCTGCACTTTGGGTGGTACAATGGTTCATAGGTTCATAGGTAGATACTAGGCTATCTGCCCTAGGGCATTTATAAGCCTAGCCAGAGTGTATTTGGCTTCCGCCTCCCTATTAGATTAGCCTACTGTGCCTCTGTAAAGTAGGTCACAGAAGGTACCATTTTAAGATTAGTTTACTGTGCCTCTGTCTAGCAGGGACACAGAAGAGATCCCAGGGGTGAAATTGTGATTTCCCATCCACGCATTCAGATTTCGCTTGAAGAGGGTCAGCGAGGGGCTATGTCTAACATGAATTGGGATTCTATTCCAGAGTGAGGGGAGCCTCTGGGAAATGAATCTGTCCCTCCAGCATGTCCTATTTATTTTTGTGCTGAGGTTTAAGTCCCTGGAGCATGTAGCTCTAAGGGACTTGGATTTTTTGATTTGGAGCATGTCCATTAATTTTGGGTTTGACATGGCTTTGTACGTCAGGCATAGATCGCTTCTGAGTAGGCGGTAAGCAACTGAGTAGAGCTGGAGTTTCTTTAGTCGAGCTGCATAGGACATCTGTTTGTAGCCCATGATCCTCTTGGTGAGGTACTTTTGGGGTCTCTCCAGTTGCTGCAGGTGTCGGGTAAGGTACATCCCAAAAGGGGCATTGTATTCAATTATGGGCCTGATGAGTGACGTGTAGAGGGGCACAATGACTTCTCTTGATCTAGATGTGAACCCTTTTGTGATAACGTGGGCTATATAGAAGGTCTTTCTAACCACTTTGGCAATGTGATTATCAAAGGAGAGATTACTATCTACATTGGTCCCCAAATCTCTAATTACGTCTTCCGTACTATGTGATAATTTGTGGGCACCTTGTTTTTCCCAAAGGGGATGACTATGCACTTTTTAGCATTTAGCTTGAGGCCGTGGCTCTGGCACCAAGCATCCGTCTCTGTGAGACACTTTTGGAGGATGCTTGTGTCAGCTGGAGATTTGATTATGGCCCCCAGTTTGCAGTCATCTGCGAACTTTGTCAGCCATAATCCCCCCGTGTTAGCCTGAACCTCAGAGAAGTATATACTGAACAAGAGAGTTCCCAGAAGTGAGCCCTGTGGGATGCCACTTGTAACTGGTTTGGATTCAGACATGGCACCTGCGATTTTGACCATGTGGGTTCTATCTCTGAGCCAGTTTGCAACCCATCTTGTGATATAGGGGTTGATATTTAAGCTGGTAAGCTTATTTATGATGCCCGAGTGGGGTATTGTGTCGAAGGCTTTTGCGAGGTCCAGGTAGGCTGTGTGGACTACCTTGCCCTCATCTATGGCTTTGGTCACTGTTTCAAAGAAATCAACTAGGTTTAAGAGGCAAGATCTGCCCTTAACAAAGCCGAATTGGGTAGGGTCCAGTGTCTGCAGGCTCCCAATGTCTTTTTTTATGATTTCCATGATAATACGCTCCATAGCTTTACAGACCAGACTAGTCAGGCTTATGGGGCGATAGTTCCCGGGGTCCGTTGTGGCACCACCTTTGTGGAGTGGGACTACTGTAGCTGTATGCCATTCTTTGGGTACATATCCTGTAGTAAGGCTAAGTTTGAACAGTGACTTAATGTGAGGGTTCAGTTCTTCTTGGAGCTCGTGTAAGACACAGCCTGGGACACCGTCCGGTCCCATAGATGCTGTGTTTTTTGCTTTGGAGAAGGCAGCTTTCACCTGTGCATCTGTGATGTCAGGGAGGTTACATTCAGTTGGGATAGGCATTTTCTCCTTGGGGGGGGGTTTGCGCTGAATCTGTCTGCCAGGATGTTGGCTATGTCTGTAGGTTCGGTATATTTTGTACCGTTATGCAACAATTCAGAGCATATCTGGGATTTTCCACCCATATTCCTGACATAACTAAAGAAGGCCTTGTGATTATCTTTAGTGTCTAGGGCAATTTTTCTTTCGAAACTGGCCTTTGATGATTCATAGGTTCATAGGGTTCATACTAGGCTATCTGCCCTAGGGCATTTATAAGCTTAGACAGAGTGTGCTTGGCTTTCGCCACCCATTTTAAATTAATTTTGCTATGCCTTTTTTTGAGGTTAGTATACTGTGCCTCTGTCTAACAGTGACACAGAAGTGATAGCCGGGGTAAACCTACGATCTCCCATCCACTCATCAAGATTCCTCTTGAAGAGAGTCAATTTGGGACTCTGCCTAACCTGGACTGGGATTTTATTCCAGAGCGAAGGGAGCCTCTGGGTTATGAATCTGTCCCTCCAGCATGTCCTATTTATTTCAGTGCTGAGGTTCAAGTCTCGAGCGTAGCTCGATGGGATTTGGATTTTCTGAGGTGCAGCATGTCCATTAATTCCGGGTTGGACATGGCTTTATACGTCAGGCACAGATTGCCTCTGAGCAGGCGGTATGCCACTGAGTAGAGCTGGAGTTTCTTTAACCGGGCAGCATATGGCATCTGTTTGAGCCCTTTGATCTTCTTGCTGAGGTACTTTTGCGGTCTTTCCAGTTGCTGCAGGTGTCTGGTAAGGTACATCCCAAAAGGGGCATTGTACTCAATTATGGGCCTGATGAGGGATGAGTAAAGAGTCACAATGACCTCCCCTGATCTAGATGTGAATCCATTCATGATTAGGTGGGCTATATAAAATGTTTTTCTAACCACTTTGGCCACGTGGTTGTCAAATGAGAGATTGCTATCAACTTGGGTCCCCAGGTCCCTAATGACTTCTTCTGTACTTAATGGATTACTACCTATGTGGTAATTTGTGGGCACTTTGTTTTTGCCAAAGGGGATGACTATACACTTTTTGGCGTTTAGCTTGAGGCCATGGCTCTGGCACCAGTTGTCTGTTTCTATGAGGCCCTTTTGGAGGATGCTTGTGTCAGCTGGAGAGTTGATTATGGCGCCCAGTTTGCAGTCATCTGCGAACTTGGTCAGCCACAGTCCTTCCGTGTTGGCCTGTACCACCGAGAAATATATACCGAACAAGAGAGGTCCCAGGACTGAGCCTTGTGGGACGCCACTTGTAACTGGTTTGGAGTCTGACATGGCTCTAGCAATTCTAACCATGTGGGTTCTGTCCTTGAGCCAGTTTGCAACCCATCTAGTGACATAGGGGTTTATATTTAAGCTGGTGAGCTTATCTATAATGCCCGAGTGGGGTATTGTATCGAAGGCTTTGCGAGGTCCAGGTAGGCTGTGTGGACCACCTTCCCCTCGTCAATGGCCTTGGTGACTGTTTCAAAGAAATCTACCAGGTTTAAGAGGCAGGATCTGCCCTTAACAAAGCCAAACTGGGTAGGATCCAGTGTCTGTAGGTCCCCAATATCTTTATTTATGAGGTCCATGATGATCCTTTCCATAGCTTTGCAGACCAAGCTAGTCAGGCTTATGGGGCGATAGTTTCCAGGATCTGTTAAGGCACCACCTTTGTGGAGAGGGACCACTGTTGCTGTACGCCACTCTTTGGGTACATATCCTGTAGTAAGGCTAAGATTGAACAGTAGTTTTATGTTTGGGTTTAGCTCTTCTTGGAGTTCATGTAGGACGCAGCCTGGGACACCATCTGGTCCCATTGATGCTGTGTTTTTTTGCTTTGGAGAGGGCGGCTCTTACCTGAGCATCTGAGATGTCAGGGGGACAGCACTCTGTTGGGATAGATATTTGCCCTTTTGGTGGGGAAGGGGGGAGAAGTTTGCACTGAACCTGTCAGCTAGGATGTTGGCAATGTCTGTAGGCTCAGTGTATTTTTTGTCATTTTGGACTAATTCTGAGCATATCTGGGAATTCCCACCCAGGTTCCTAACATAACTAAAGAAAGCCTTGTGATTATCCTTAGTGTCCTGTGCAATTTTTCTCTCGTAGCTGGCCGTAGACAATTTTATGAGTGCCTGTAGTTTTTTGCTAATATTGATCAGAGATGCCTTCCCTTTTTGGGATTTTGCTCTATCATGTAGTAGCTTCCTCCTTCTGTTGTATAGTTTGTTTATGGCTGGGGTCCACCAGACAGGACGTCTGCCTTTGGAGGATTGGGTCTTGGTTTTATATGGGATTGCATGATCCATGCATTCCTGAAGGTGTTCATAGAATGCGTTTATAAAGAATTCTGCGGTCTGGGCCGTATTTTCCACAGGCCTGGGGGCTTTGAAGGATTCCACCTTGGTTTTGAGGCGTGTGAAATTTGCTTTAGAGAAGTTTTTCACTGTGGTTTTCTGGGCAGGGGGTGGGGTCGGGATGTGAATATCCAGTGAGATTAGTTTATGGTCTGATATTACCAGTGAGGGATACACTTCTGGTCTGGAGCATAGTGTCCCCATGTTGGTGATGATCAGGTCCAGTATGTTTTCCCCTCTTGTGGGAGTGGTAACAAGTTGTTCCATAGCATTTGAGTTTATAAATTCTAGGAACCTTTGGGCTAGGGTGTTGGAGCTAGAGTAATGCTCCCAGTCTATGTTTGGGTAGTTGAAGTCGCCCAATATAATCGTGTTTGGAGAGACCTTCATATTTTCCAGTATTCTCAGGAAGGCCAAGTGGGATTCCTGTGTTTGGGAGGGAGGTCTGTAGCAGGCTATAAACTGGAAGGCAGTTTTACCCACTGTTAGTTGCACATAGATAGTCTCTGATGCTTCGTGCTGTGCCACCAACCTGGAGGTGTGGGTATCTTTGACGAATATTGATACTCCCCCTCCTTTTGTGGTTCGGTCCAAGTTTTGGGGCAGAAAAGCATGGTATGAGGTATAACCTGGTAGTGCTGGCGTGCTCTCGGGAGCCTTGAACCAGGTTTCTGTTACTGCACAGATATCGATGTTCTCCATGCTAAGGAGAGTTTCGAAAGTGCATCTTGAGGTTTAGACTTCTGGCATTGAGTAGCATTACTCTTAGTTTCTTATCCCTTGTGATACCTATGGAGGTGGGTTTGTCTTTTGAGCCTTGCCTAAAAAAGGCACTATGGGGGTAGCAAGAGCCTTTGCCAATATCCGAAAGCCCAGGGGTGACAGGTGTAAGCCGTCCCTAGCGAAGCATCGTGGCTTGTCAAGCATGTCATCCCAGGCTGACAGGTATTGGATCCCCTTTGAATGACACCAATACTTAAGCCAGTTGTTGAAATTGATCATCTTGTCTTCATATTGTGGCATCATTCTTGGTGAGGGTAAGATGCTACTCAAGGTCAGGGTCATACCGGCCTGGGCTACATGCTCAGAGAGCTCCTCTATGTCTCTTTTCATGTAGTCCAGGGAGGTACGTCTCAGGTCATTCACACCAGCATGGACAATGACTGAGTCATATTTGTACTTGCCTTGGAGTGACCTGAGTGCTTGTGTTATGTGGCGGATCCTAGCGCCTGACAGGCAGCTCACCGTGACCTTCTCCTTGTTCAGCCTGGTGAGCGGGACGTCAGTGTGCATGATGATAGAGTCACCTATTACAAGTGTATCAGGTGTGTTGTTTAGCCTTAAGGGCTGTGACTGTTCGGCACACTGGCTTTGTGAGCTATGTGTTGCATGTGTTTTGTTTTGGAGTAGCGGTTGCTTGGGTGTCTGCTTTGGAGGTCTCTGCTGCTTAGGCAGATTTTTATTTAGAGCCTCCGAGTATGTTTTTGTGTGTTTATGTGTTTGGTTTGTTGTTGTGGTAGGTCTATGTGAGACTGGAATTGTAGTGAGTGTGGTTTTCTTCTCCTCCTGACTGGTTACGCCAGTAGTGAGTTGAGAGAGCTTAGCCTCCAGTTTGGCTATATGGTTGCATCTCTCACATGTGTTGGAATTTGTTGGGAGGAGGAGAGGGTTGTCTGTGTACATGAGGCAGTTGTAACATTGCCTCAAGATTCCCAAATTCACCAGCTGGACCGGTGAGGAGATTGACAACTGACCTTTGGACATGCTAGAATAGTATTGGGAATTCCTTTATAATTGAAAAAAGGGCCAATGGGGAACAAGGTACTCAAGGGGAGTTTGTGAGGGTGTAGTGCTTTTAATTTTTTAGAGCTGACTTATATAATTGCTTTAGTGAGCAAGTGCCAGGTAACTTAAATGCAATGTGTTACAGGTAACTTAAATGCAAAAACGACAAACAGTAACTTTCTTTCAAGTGAAACAAGGAAATAAGTACAGTAAGCAATGCAGATATCACTAGAGATCCACAGAAGTGCTAAAAGGCCATGTTTTAGGTGGAATTAGCATTTCAGGGAAATAAACAAACAACAAGCATACAAACAAAGCTAGATTCAGCAGGCCTGGATCTAGTCTATGCTACAGCAAACAAGGTGTACCAGTTTCAGTAAGAAATAGTTAGAATATGCAGGCACTATAAGACTTTAACCAGAAATTCCCAGCTCAGAAGGGCAGAGTCCAGCCTCTCCTCCCACAAGAGTGCAGACCGCGATCCTTCTTAATGTAAAATAACTGGCCTGAAGCCCAAGTGCTTAAACCAGAACTAATAGACTTTTATGAGGGATCGAAGTTTCTTGCTAATACTGATCAGAGATGCCTTTCCTTTTTGGGATTTTGCTCTGTCATGTAGTAGCTTCCTCCTTCTGTTGTATAGCTTATTTATGGCTGGGGTCCACCAGACCGGTCTCCTGTTTTTGGAGGAGTGAGTCTTGGTTTTATTTGGGATAGCACGATCCATGCATTCCTGCAGGTGCTCATAGAATGCATTTGTAAAGGATTCTGTGGATTGGGCTGTATTATCCTCTGGCCCGGGGGCTTTGAAGGATTCCACCTCAGTCTTGAGAAGTGCAAAGTTGGCTTTTGAGAAATTCTTTGCAGTGATTTCCTTGGCTGGGGGTGGGGACGGGATATAGATGTCTAGGGAAATTGGTTTATGGTCTGATCTTACCAATGAGGGGTTTACCTCTGGTGTGGAACATAGAGTCCCCATGTTGGTGATGACCAGGTCCAATATGTTGTTCCCTCTTGTGGGAGTGGTGACCAGTTGTTCCATCGTGTTAGAGTTTATAAATTCAAGGAACCGTTGGGCGAGGGTGTTTGGGCTTGTGTAGTTTTCCCAGTCAATGTTTGGGTAGTTGAAGTCACCCAATAACATAGTGTTTGGAGAAACCTTCATATTCTCCAGTGTTCTCAGGAATGCCAAGTGGGGTTCCTGTAATAGGGAGGGTGTTCTGTAGCAGGCTACAAACTGAAAGGCAGTTTTGCCCACTGTTAGTTGCACATGGATGATTTCCGATGCTTCGTGCAGTGCCACTAACCTGGAGGTGTAGGTATCTTTGATGAATATAGATACTCCCCCTCCTTTTGTGCTTTGGTCCGAGTTTTGGGGCCGAAACGCATGGTATGAGTTATAACCCGGTAGTGCTGGGGTGCTCTCAGGAGCCTTGAACCAGGTTTCTGTTACTGCACAGACATAGAGTTTCTCCATACTGAGGAGAGCCTCGAGTGCGTGCATCTTGAGGTTTAGACTTCTGGCATTGAGTAGCATTACCTTTAGTTTTTTATCCTTGAGTTGTCTATGGAGGTGGGTTTGTCCTTTGAGCCTTGCCTAAAAAAGGCACTATGGGGGTGGCAAGAGCCTTGGCCAGTATACGAAAGCCAAAGGGTGACAGGTGCAAGCCGTCCCTAGCAAAGCAACGTGGCTTGTCGAGCATGTCATCCCAGGCTGACAGATACTGGATCCCCTTTGAACGACACCAATACTTTAGCCAATTGTTGAAACTGATCATTTTGTCTTTATACTGTGGCATCATTCTTGGTGTAGGCAAGATGCTACTCAAGGTCAGGGTCATACCAGCCTGGGCTACATCGTCAGAGAGCTCCTCTATGTCTCCTTTCATGTAGTCCAGGGAGGTACATCTCAGGTCATTCACACCAGCATGGACAATGATGGAGTCATACTTGTACTGGCTTTGGAGTGACCTGAGAGCTTGCATTATGTGGCGGATCCTGGCACCTGACAGGCAGCTTACAGTGACCTTCTCCTTGTTCAGTCTGGTGAGCGGGACATCAGTGTGCCAGATAATAGAGTCCCCTATAACAAGTGTATTTGGTGTGTTGTTTAGCCTTAAGGGCTGTGACTGTGAGGCACACTGATTTTGTGAGATATGTGATTCGTGGGTATTGTTAAGGGGTGGCTGTTGCTTGGATATCTGCTTAGGAGGTCTTTGCTGTTTAGGCAGATTTTTATTTAGAGCCTCCGAGAATGTTTTTGTGTGTTTATGTGTTGGGTATGCAGATGCAATAGGTCTGTGTGAGACTGGATTTGTGGTGCGGGTGGTTACCTTTTTCTCCTGACTGACTGTGCCAGTCTTGGGTTGAGAGAGCTCTGCCTCCAGTTCAGCTGTGTAACTGCATCTCTCACATGTATTAGAGTTTGTTGGAAGCAGGAGAGGGTTGTCTGTGTACATAAGGCAATTGTAACATTGCCTCAAAATTCCCAGATTCACTAACTGGACTGGAGAGTAACCTTGAAACTGACCCTTGGACATACCAGATTAGTATAGGGAACTGTTTTTTTTACTGATCAGATTAGGGAAGGGAACTGATTTTTCACTTGATCAGGAAGGACCAATTGGGAGCCTAATACTTATGAGAAGTCAAGGATGGTGTAGTGCTTTAGTTAGTTAGTGTTTCCTTATAAGAGCTGAGCAAGTGCAGGGCTTTAAAAAGAAAACAGAGTGATTACTTTGAGAGTTTGAACAGTTCTAAGGGAAAAAGTGAAGAGCAGACTTTGTGGAGCCTGGAATAGTTTAAACCTGTTTAGGCAGTGCTGCTCAGTGTGCAAAACTGCGCAAAAAGAGAGTTGTAGGTTTTTGAGAGAGAGAGAGAGATCAAGGAGTTTAGAATTGACCCAAAATGGCCAATAAAACTACAGCTTCTAGGCAGTAACCACTCCTCCAAGGACAGGCAGGCTGTTCAGTGTTAACCACTCCAACTGGTGAACACAGAGACTTCCCTTTAGCCCAAGCAAGCACCGGCCTTCTAGAAACTTCCAAACAGTTCAGAACAGCAGATCTGTAACTGAACTTTCTTAACTTTCAGAAAGTGCAGTGCATTGTGCAGTGCATTGTTGCCCTACAGTGGGAGGTTTCCTGGTTTGATTGTCTACTGGAACGCATTCCATGTGGAGCTTGTGCCCTCTCTGTGCTTGTGTGGGTTTTCTCTGGATAATCCAGTTTCTTCCCACCTCCCAAAGACATGCAGTAGACTGACTGGGGGCTCTAAGTTCTCCTTCGTGTCCGAGTGATAGAGAAGAAGGACCTGTCAATCTACTTCCTTTCTTTACTTCCCTAGTAAACTCTGTGAATGACAGCGACTGTTCACATGGTCACTTTAGAAGTCTGATACCACACGTGGGTGTGGTTAGACATATACTCATTAGTAAATATGAAAAGAAACATAGTGTACTAACACAATTCAAACTAGAATTAGAATTATCACTCTGATAACCTAGACATTGATATCACATGGCATATATGATGTATATATCACTATCCCCATGTGTCCTGAGACATAAGTACATATTTTAGCTGCGTTCAAGTGGCAACCACATTTAAATGGTTGTATTATACCGGCATCAAACTTTTCCCTCTTTCCAAGTGTATTGCAGTATTTGTTTGGCTGAACAATCTGCAGCCTAATATTAGCTAACCAAAGCAGCTGTAATTAGATCTTAACCTGTATTTGGTCACATTACTATTTTATCCAGGGTCTGCAGGCTCATTTCACTGCATTTAATGTATGGAATATGGACAAGAATAGTCTTCATTTATTTATTTTCATATACTGTTAGTTAATTAAGCAATAACCCATGGCTGGGTGTGGGTAATGCTGGATTTACCCATGGTTGATGTGGTTGCCCTCGTGACCAAACAAAGCCAACTGTGGGTAAATCCACCATTACCCACATCCAGACATGGGTTATTGCTGTTACACAATGACATTATTTAAGGAAAAAAAATACTTACGTTTCTTAAATAATGTCTTTGTATAATGGTGACGTGGTGCTCTTCTGCTTTTGCCTTGGTATCATAGGGCATTGCTGATGTACTGCGCATGGGTGGGGTCCGAGCATTCCCATGCTTTTGCAGTACACCAGTGCTATGTGAAGGAAGCAATGGAGAAAGGAATATCTTCGTTGCTTTTTTTTTTTTTTTTAAACTACCAAAAAATAAAAGAACCCAGGATGCTTTTACAGTACACTAGAGATGATTCAGAAAATAAAAGGGTAATCAAGTACATTTGTTTAATTTTGTATAGCGTGCCTGATTATCCTTTTATTTTTCTCCGTGCCATCTCTTGCATTCGTTTAGGACTCCATTTTTCGAAGGTTATTAAAAAAATTAAATAAAATGAATATTTTTATTGCATATATTAATGGAAGAAAGTCCAGGCGACCAGACCTTTTTCCATTGGTATATGCTTGGATTTACAATGGGCATGCTGGTTGGGCTGACTAATCAGCGTGCTCGTTTTGGAATATTAATGGCTAGTCATTGTAGAATTTACACTATTGATAGACACATTATCCATTTGTTTGGGAATGGAAATTTTTATATATATATATATATATATATATATATATATATATATATATATATATATATATAGATAGATATAAATATATAGATATATACACTCAAATATATAGATATATACACTCAAATATATAGATATATACACTCATATATATATATATATATATATATATAAATACATATGTGTTTTAGATATGTTTTTATTAATGTCTAGCGTCTTTGAAAATATACATTATAGACAGTTTGGGGCTTAGTTATGGCTGTGTATTATTTTGTGACTTTTAATATTCATTTACTGAATGCAAACAGCATACTCCATACAATAAATGTTTTACATTTACAGTATGATTTGTATTTACTTATTTTACATTGTAATGCATGCCATTTTTTGGCTTGTTGAGAAATACTTTTTTTGTTTTAAATATATATTATAAGACTATCTGATGGATGTGTTCTTCTTAAGAATGTGTTTATGACTTTATCTTGGTCAGGTTCCATTGTGATGTCACACATTTGGCCACAAAGGATGCTGCTTAGGTTCTAGAGTTTAAAGGAATTCTATACAACATCTTGAGAAAATTGTTGTGATATTTAGTATTAGACCAGTGACCAATATCTAGTGAAATACAGCTTACTTAAGAACAAGGGAACAAGAGGCTGCTCATCATCTGCCAGTCCACTCAGAGAAACCTGTCGAAGAAAGGGTATGTCTTTCCTTGCTTCATAAAGATGTTTTTTCCACTTCATTTTAGAGACTTTCATTGGTGAGAAATAAAAATCCAAATCTTAGCAACTGCAAAGTGTAGGACATGACTAGACCTTAGATTTTCCATGAATATTATGACTCACCTGCTTTTATACTATCTACTGTACAGGAAGCAATGAATAGGGTACGCAAGCAATAATGCCCAACAGGGTGTATGTAACTGTGTAAATAATGCCTTGCCAGGAGTGTTATGAGGCCTGCGGCCACAGTTGGAGCACCTTTACACTCCTGGAAGGGCATTATTTACACAGTAACACACACTCTGGAGGGCATTATTGCGCTTTGAGAATGGGATATCTGTAAAATTGTTGTATTTTACTTATGTTTTTTATTATTACTATATTTTTCTTTATATATTTTGATAAAAACAAAATGAAAACTCCAGCAAAGCTAGAATTTCCACTGAGTGACCTCCCAAACCTCTTGTATCAAAGGCACCTGTGCTGTGCTGATGAGGTTATAACAAGGCCGAAATATGCATATCCACAGCTAGTGGGGGTTGGCTTTATTGATCTGAAATTGTCCATTAAAACAACAAAACAAGTCATGGGCATTCAAAATCGCCAATTAGCTGAAACATCTGATGTTCATAAGGGTCATTTGCATACATCCCATGTGCCTCTGATACAAGAGGTTTGAGAGGTCACTCAATGGAAGTTCTAGCTTTGCTGGAGTTTTCATTTTGTTTTTACTGGTTGGTTTTTCAGTGACTTTCTCACTCATTATATATTTTGATGTAAAATAGTTCCTCCACCTAATGTTTCAAAGTTGCTGTAGTATATGTAAATGGTGTTGGAGGAAACATTTTACATCCAAAATATAACATTTTTTTTAAATATCTAGATGTTTCCTTTATTTTTGGGACCTTACTCCTAACATTTGTGGTTTATTGCCAGTCATTGGGGATTCAACTCACTAAATAATGACATACATTTGACTTTCAGACTTTATTTCCTCAGAAAATTCATGTTAACACAAATCCTGTTATTTAAACTTTTTTTGTAATTTTATAAGAGGAATATTTAAACTCGGTTCATATTTTTGATCCTTTGTTCCCCCTTTATTTCAGGCTTCAACCAGATTTCTTGAGCTAAGAGGTTGAGGGGTATGCAGACCTCTTTACTACAGCTTCCACTGGTCAGTCGATTTCACTCTCTCTCTCTCATACACACAAACAATTGCTCTTCAATAAAATGCATGCTAATATAAATCCTATTATTCAAGCAACTTTGTCATTTATATAACAGCAATATTTAAAATATGTTCCTGTTTTGAGCTTTTGTTCCCCCTTAATTTTAGGCTTTATCCATATATCTTGAGCTCAGAGGTTGAGAGGTATGCAAACCTCTTAACTGCTGCTGTTGTCAGTGCTCGATCGCTCTCACTCTTCACACACACACACACACACACACACACACACACACACACACACACACACACACACACACACACACTCTCTCTCTCACTCACACACACCTCACATTTATGCATGCAAGCATGCATACGCTCACACTCAGACAGAAACATAAACACACACACACTTTTTTTATCTTTCATTTAGTTTTTTGCACTCACCAAACTGCAAAAGTGGGTGTAAAATAATAATTCGATTGATCTCACTCTCACTCACATGCATGCATATGCTCACTCACACAGACATAAACACACACACACACACACACACACACACACAAGCACACTGTTTTGTTTTTTAAAAATTATTTTATTTTATGTATTTTACACTTGCAAAGGAGCTGTTTAGCGAGTGTAAAATAATGACAACCAATAGTTACTTTCCTTCCAAGCACCATGACAGCTTGATATTCTGCTGTGAAGCAGCCAACTCATTTTTCAGTGGGCATTACCTGTAGATTAACACCCTGCCTGAGAATGTTCATTCTCCAGTCAAGGTGCCAATCTACAGGTCGCCCATTCTCTAAATGTAATTAATGGCATATGTTTCCTTGTATCTCTGTTGTCCGCATATTTGATCTAGCAAAAATTTTACACCGATGACCTTCCTGATGTAACCTTCCTCATTTATCTGGGCTTGGGACTGGCATGAAGAAATACATGGACTAAGATGTTTGAGGATGACATTGTGATCTGTAGTGGAGTAGGGAACAGGTTGAGGAGACCATGGAGAGGTGGAGATATGCTCTAGAGAGGAGAGGAATGAAGGTCAGCAGGACTAAGGCAGAATACGTGTGTGTGTGAATGAGAGGGAGGATAGAGGAATGGTGAGGATGCAGGGAGTAGAGTTGGTGAAGATGGATGAGTTTAAATACTTGGGATCAACAGTTCAGAGTAATGGTGGGTGTGGAAGAGAGGTGAAAAGGGAGTGCAGGCAGGGTGGAAAAGAGTGTCAAGAGTGATTTGTGACATACGGGTACCAGTAAGAGTGAAAGGGAAGATCTACAAGCTGGTAGTGAGACCACCTGTGTTATAAGGGTTAGAGAAGGTGGCAATGATGAAAAGACAGGCGTCAGAGCTGGAGGTGGCAGAGTTAAAGATGTGTATATATATATATATATATATATATATATATATATATATATATATACAAACACACACACATGTTGGTGTATGACAGTAAAGCATAAAGACAAGAAATCGAACTGCAATTTATCAAGCATAACTGTTCAAACTACAAAAGACTGAAAGACTGAAAATTAAAAAAACAATAAACTAAAATCTTTTTTTGCAGTGGGACAAGTCATCCTGCACTCCCCACCCCTGATAATTATGTATACCAACTCCAAGATTGCTAGAGATAACAATAAACTAGTCTCTTCCTTATTTCTAGACTTGTCACAACAAACTTCTGCTTCAAATGTCCTTACAAGGTCTCTCTCAGTTCACCCTTCTATGGTTCAAAAGTTACCTGTTCAATAGGTATCAGTCAGTAAAATGGCACTCCACTTTCTCCCTTTTTACCTCTCAGTCACCACCAGTGTACCACAAGGTTCTGTCCTTGCTCCCCTCCAATTTAATATTTCACCAATGCCCTCTATACAGCCACACAACAGGCCACCCTAATAAAATAAGCAGATAATTCCACTGTCATTTGCTCATCTGACAACATGGTACACCTCCAAAAAATTACTCAGGTAGCTTTAACAGCCACTGAAACATGGCTTCATAACTCACAACTCATGCTCAACCAAAGAAAAGACAAAATTACTACTGTTTTCATCAAATCCCACTCTCATGATGAGAAAACAAAATTTAAAGTCCTCTCTCTCTTGATAATACAACCACTGAAGTCACTTCTCATAGCAAATTATTAGGGGTGACAGCGAATGATAAGCTTGCATTCGACTTGCATATATAAAATCTCATAAGAAAAACTCATCCAAAACTAAGGATGCTTTACAGAGCCAAAAACCTTCTCACCAACGCAACTAAAATTACACTTGCTACTACTTATCTCCTCCCCACACTTCTTTATAGTGCTCCCATCCTTACTAACCTCCAGGTTTCACAAAAATTACAACTTGAGCAGTGCTATAACAAAGTTGCTAATTTTGCAGCAAATACCCCTTTCAGAACCCACCACTGTATAGCACTAAATGGGCTAAATTTGTTAGAACTGCCTCATTATCTAACATATACACAGCTTCTTACCACCTATAAAATTATCTGGCATCCGTCTGCCTATCCATCACTAAAAAGCATTCTACACAACTATGTTCTCAATCGGTCATTGTGATTCAGTGCCCAAAAATTACTGTCTGTGTACACACCTATCAGATCTGCTGGGCATTGTCTATACTCGTGCAGGGTTGCTAAGGCCTGAAACTCCTTATCTGTATCTATCAGATCAAAATCCTCCCTCCCATCTTTCAAAACCACTCTGAAAGACTTCCTAACTAAAATCTGGCATTATTCTTGCTCAAAACCAGGATAAACTATATCCCTGAATGTGAACAAGTACTTTTTCATTCCTTATACCTCATTACTCTCCCTTTTTTACTTACTTCCTTACTTCTATCAAATTCTCTTCCCTGACTTTCTCTCTAATATACCATGAGCCTGTTTTCCCCCACTTAATATTGCAATTCCTGTCTGTATTAGACTGATTTACCTTTCATTTTTCTACAAACTGTCTAAAATTTCTATAAATATCAAAGGATTGTCAAATTCTTAACCAATGTTTTTATATTATCACTAATTTGTTACAATTATTTAAACTGCAGAATTTTTGTTTTATTTTTGAAGATCGTAAAATTACTGTTCGTGAAATGTTTTGTAATAATTTTGAACTCTTCTCTCCGAGTCTCTGCAGAAAATGGGCTTCTACCCCACTGGACTTTCCTGGTAATCAAATGTCAATAAATAAATAAATAAGATTGCAGTACAATGAGGAAAGGGTAAATTTCTCCACAAAGATTCACAGGTACGGCAAGGTGCAATGCCCGTCTGTTGAAAGGTGGACAAGAATTTATTAACGTGTTTCTGCTTTTTGGAATCAGATTATTTATGAATTAATGAATAATATAATGCACAGGTTCTTTTGTAAGTGCAATGTTCTTTAAACGAGTACATATCTAATTCTGTTTTGTAAGAACTATTTCTTAAGTCAGTAGCACTTTTGGGAAAGATTATAAGCAGCATTTACAACTTGGAATTTGGCAATGTTTTACAACAGTACTCCACCCAAGCCGTTTCATGCAGGAATAGGTGTGGTGATAGGGATTGACATGCCAAATGCAGATTTGCCTGTGACATCATGGATATTCATTATTTAATGTAATTTACCTTCTTCCTCAAAGTAGTGCGATCTCTGAGTTGGTATATTTGTATTTATATACACAGAGGGTACCTGCAAAAATCTCAGGGGAAAAAAGTAGTATTTGTGAGCTATTTATTAAATTCTTATTAAAAATTTCCCCCTGGAATGCTTACTGTATGCCAGTAATACCGAATGAATATTCATGTGGACTACGGAAGCACTGTCATGTTTATTCATGTATAGTGAAAAAAATGGCCATGGGCAGACTGTTGGACACTGTTTGGGAGGGCCTTGCTACTGCGCATCGGTGGGGGGGGTGTACTGTTTTAAAACATTGCTGGGAATTCTTTTGTATTAGATAGGAAGGTTGCCTGTATTGGTTTCATCCCTGTTATACGACATATGTAGATATTTAGTTTTGGGATCATTCATTAGTCAATGATGGAATTGTCAAGAGTTTTTAAAGGGTTTGTGTGCTGATAAGGATGATATACAGGTGTTTGTTCAGACACCAGAAACGGGCTTGCTTTTGAATGACACAGCTAAGGATACATCTGCTTTGTGTGCTAATATTTTCATTAAGTTGACAGGAGCCATGAAGGATTTGCAATCCAATGTATGGCATTTTAAACTGTTTAAAGCATACAAAGAAAAGAGTTTAACCCCAAGACGGCTATGTATACATTTACAGCCCCTTGTGAAACAGGGTGATGACACCTTGTTAAAAGAATGGGTGGACGCCCAACAGTCAGCATTATTGACATTTGTAAATATTCTAACATTCTTTTATGAGCATAGCATAACTAAATCTATTCTAGAAGTTTCAAATTTATGTGATCAAGCTAAGGCTTTTGAAAAAACATGTTTCATTTAGGGAACATTTCCTCAAATTAACTAATGAATACTGAAAAAGAATTAAAGGAAGATAAAATAAAAAAAAATTCCAAGGATCTTAATGATTGCAGTAATGGGCAACCATTTAATTTAACAAAAAAAGTTAAGTTTTCTAATAATCAGCAGGGACATATGCAGAATAAAAGGAAAAGGGGAAAAATGTATTCTTAAGAAATCAGGGAACATGACTGAAACATCAGCTGTGGATTCTTCCTCAGCTGTAGATACAGATATTAAGATAGTACAGACTTCTCCAGCGGCTAAGAAAAAGAATTATGTTAACTCTTTGGGTCTCAAAGAAAAGACGGTAGGAAACATAAAAAAATAGCATCTTTAGAAACATTGTTACATCTTCTAGCTCCCAGCTGGAAAGCAATTTTAAGGTACACAACATTTCTTCTGTCCAATTAACAAATGCTGAGACAGAATTATAGAATAAAGTTTGAATTTTGTACCTAGCTATTATATGTCTGAGAATGTTTTTGCTAATGATGTGGCATTTTGTAGGCAGTTGAAGTTATTTTTTTCATAATGATGTAACAACTACAGACACTCAATGAAGTGTAGATTTAGACCATCCAACTTTATGCCTCTGCTTAATAAATTCTTGGCCACCTTTCGACAACAGGTATTGAAGGAGTTACATTTTAGATGTAGTAATGATAATTTGAACAGCAATTTATCTAAGATACAGCATGAAGCTTTACAAAGATTAAGAAATAACAAAAAGGTGGTAATTAATAAAGCAGCTAAAGGAGGTGTAGTGATCATCTGAGACTGGGCCATGTATTTTGTAGAGGCACAGAAACAGCTTTTGGATAATAGGTTTTATCAAAGAATGGTGCTCGACCCCACCCTGAAATTTAAGATAGATACAGACAATTTTTTGGAATCAGTTGTAGGAGAAGGGGTCATTTCAAAAGGTATAGCTTTTCATCTACCTGTTCAAGATCCTATACAATAATATTTATATTTGCTCCCTAAAATTCACAAAATGTTTACTAATCCACCAGGTAGGCCAACAGTATCTGGCAGGGGATCATTACCTGAGCCATTATCTGAATATTTAGCAAGATGTTTGCATCCTTTGTTAAAGGGGGTAAGATGTGGAATTCAAGATGCTACCCATTTTTTTCAGCATCATACAAGATATGCAATTAGAGCATGGGTGGTAAATGTGTACATTATATGTGTCTGCTCTTTACACGGATATACCACATTGGGCCAGTTTGATGGCCCTAGAGTATTGGCTCAGCCTTATTCCCTTATATAGTCCTGGATTCAGTATGTTTCTTCTGTGTTTGACTGAACATGTGTTGACAAAAATGTGTTTTATTTTAATGGGGAATGTTGTTTAGAAATTAAAGACACAGTGATGGGAGGATC
>NC_056731.1:1955896621-1956074121 GCF_019279795.1 Protopterus annectens
AATCCATACATGACATGGTACACCATCCACATACAACACCAGACAGAAAGAAGCGTAAAGCCATAACCGCAAATTCAAGATATTCAAATTTGCAATTATGCACTTTTGCTATTCTAAAAATTCACCTTTATAGTTTCGAGATATTGAAATTTGAGATTTTAATATTTTGAGATTATAAAGGGGAACCATATATGCATACTGTATCAACGAGAACCACAACAAAAATATCATCTCCTCAGCAGTCTTTGTTGATTTATCAAAAGCTTTTGACATGGTTAATCACCAAATCCTTCTTCACATCCTAAAGTCCTACTCACTGAATCCACTTTCAATGAACTGGTTCACATCCTATCTAGATAGCAGACAGCAGGCTGTACTCTGGCAAAATACACTATCAAATCATCTGCCTATTATATTAGGTGTTCCACAAGGATCCATTTTAGGCACTCTCTTTTTTTCCATCTACGTCAATGACCTCCACTTAGCCATCCCTCTCTCCACATGTATTCAATATGCAGACGACTCTAATATAGTCTGTGCAGCCAGCTCTCAAGCTGAACTTCAGGCTCATACACAAAAAGCTTTTAAGATAGTAGAGCACTGGTTCTCTGACCGCTGCCTCCTACTAAACCCCCAAAAAACTAAACTTTTACTCTTCACACCAACCCAAAAGACTACCCCTGTACACTTCAGTATCACATCAAATAATGGCACCCTTATTTCTCCTGATCTAACCACTAAACTCTTAGGAATCACAATTGACAACAATCTCAGCTCTGATACCCACATTAATGCCACAGTAAAATCAGTTAACCATAAATTAGGATCCCTCTACAGAATTAAACCTTTTCTTACACCACTAGCCAGGTTCACTATAGCTAGAACTCATTTATTCTCAACTCTTCTTTATGCCTCTCCCATTTACACCAACTTTTCTAAAAAGAATATTCACAAACTAGCTATATCCTATAACAACATTGCCAGGTTCGCTACAACCTCCCTTTTAGAACTCATCACTGTCTTAATCTGAAACAACTAGGCTGGTTAGAATTTCTTAATCAGATACAATTTCTGCAACTTACAATAACATACAAGGCCCTTTATCAACCCCATAATACTCCCACACTCTCTAGCTTCATTATACCATACAGCAATCTCAAAAATGTATGCTCCTCTAACAAAATGCTTATGCATATTACTAAATCTAAAAACTTAGCAGGTGATTCCTTGTTCTCTAACTCTGTCGGAAAAGTATGGAATCAATTACCACCCGACCTTACATCTCTGACCTCTCTCCCAATTTTTAAAAGAAATCTAAAGCTATATTTCAGTAATCACTGGTTATGCCCATGTTTTAACCCTGACTAATATTCTCTTGACTATAATCTTTTACCTTTCTCCTATTACAACCTTCTTAGAATACTTCTATATCCTTTTCTCTCACATAGAAATAAGTGTTACTAGTACACCCTTCTAAGACTTGCTTCCAGCAGGTGTAGCTAAAAAAAAAAAATTTATTACATACTACTATTTTTTATATTCTTTTACAATTTCTTTAGCTTACATGTTTAGGCTAAATTTATTGCGGTATAAAACTGCCTTAATCGTATAATTATTGCTGTATAAAACTGTTTTTATACTATTTTCTATTAATTGTTTGTATAAATATTGCTGTATAAAAATGTTTTTATGTTATTCTCTATTAATTGTATGTTTTTTCCCTGGAGCTTTTCTCCCTGGGCCTCTACTGAAAATGGACATATATCCAGTTAGACTAGCCCGGTCAACAAATGTAAAAATAAAAATAAAAATAAAAAAAATAAAATAAAAATAAATAAAAAAATATATATGAAATCCTGCAAAACAGTCAGCAAGTATATTATTCACAGTTATTCTGTTGAGTCTATTTGGCTGACAGATCAGTTGATCATAGGTACTGGTGTGAGATAGATGTAATAGCGGGAATGAGTAATATGCCCGTTCCTGCTATTCTATATATAAGTAGCAAAAAAATGACTTTGGTAGTATGCATACTGAAATGTGCTGTAATGTTTTGTGGTGCAATTATATTATAGTAATCCATACGTATGCATACACAAACAACTTTTATTGACCTCAGCTTCTGACCCCCAATTCCTCCTTTGTGTATGATCAGGTAGTAACATATGATCTGCTTGGCCTTTGTCAATTTCTCTTAGTCAAAGGGAAGATGGGTATGGAGATTGGTATAAGGGAAGGTTCTACTCCAGACTATTTGCTATGAGTGTTTTTTAATCCTAAGAAAAGTTACAGTGCTGCTGCAGCTGTGACCCTATAGAGATGGCAGTAGTTGTGCTACTGGTGTCTATTCTGAGGAATACGAACAGTGTTACTATTTCTCCCTAAGGAATCAGGAGGTTTCATCTAATAATTATGAAGGAATTCCATGGAGAACTAGTAAGTCCTCTGAACACAGTCTACCAACTCAAGTGTGATTGGTTAGTCCTGGAGGACTGAAGAAATAATGATACAACAATGTTTCACTAGTATGAGTGACTGATTTGCTCATTTATCCAGATAAAGGTTGGCAGACTGTTAACTAAGCCAGCTCTGTTGTCTGGTTTGTCCCATTTCATCATTTTATCAAAAGGAGTGTATCACTGGGGTGGGGAGGTGGAGCCAAGATGGTTAACTGAAGACAACAACTTTGTAGAGCTATGCAGTATTAGATATAAAAACAGGAAAATTATTATTTTTTTTAGAAAAAAATATTCTTCACTGTAATTGATAATAGTCTACACTGATCTACCTTTGAATTTTACAAAGCTGTATGAACATTTTCCTGTCACTTTACTTGAAGACATCTATTTTGAATAAAGATGTGCATTTCCAATCATGATCATGCTAACTTTTCATTGAAGAAAGATTTACAAATAGTGACATCTACTCTCCAGGAACTTTCTTTAAAAATTGATGGCTTTCAGAAGAACTTAGAAAATCTAAAAGAAAACAGTTTTAAACAAACCAAAGTCTTTAAGGAGATGCTACAATAGAAACAATCTAAAATCTTTAACATGACGAATGCCTTGAGTGACACTGATGGCAGACCAAAAGAAGAAGAATCTTAAACTGAATTTTTACTAAAACAAAACACTTGGCTTCTAAATAAAATAAATAATTTAGAGAACAGAGAAAGGAGAAATAACATGAGATCTCAATCTACCAGAAATATCTGAAGGAAAATATTTAATTTAATTTTTAAATTCTTGGATACCAGAAATACTGAATCTTCAGGAAGGCTTTTCATATGATGTAGAAAGAGCATACAGACCCATAAGTAAACCTATTCCTTCTTCTTCATCTTCCCTTCGAAGATCAATAGTAATAACATTTTTGGTCATTGATTGATAAAGACCTGATACTAAAACCTGAGTGGAGGAAAACTTCTTTGAAATATATAAACAGCATTCAATAAGATTTGATAATGACTATTCATTAAAACAATGCACCTTAGGAAAGGATGTTGGCTTCTTTTGGAATCTCTTAGACTGAAAGGCATTAAATCTCAAATAATCTTTCCATGCAAAAATAAAAATGCAACTTTCAAATGGAGTAAAAATCTTTAACACCATAAAAGAAGCTTCTGCTTTTGTTAAAAATAAGAATCTCACACCAGTGTCAAAAGACATAGACTGTTTTTTCCCACCTTAAAAATATCATCAGACAAAAATACTTGGTCTGACATGAAGAAAAAGAGAAAAAAAAATGATTCTAGATCATCTAGTATGAACAAAAGCACAAAAAATACAATCAAGCAATGACTGTTATACTGAACATTTTCATCTTCTTTTCCTCATACTCTTTTTTTAAAACTGATAATTATATCTAGGAAGTTGTCTCACTTTTAATATGAAAACAGTTTAAAGCATTCAGATTAGTGAAAATCTTTTTTACCCAAATATTTTTTTTTTTAGATTTTGCTTTTCTGTCAATTCTGAAGAACTCAGGATAGATGTTTTAGTATTACTGTGTTATTTAAGTTTTAAATTCCCATTTCTAGTAACACTTCTCTCTGTATTTATTTTTAATTAAGACAATAAAACTATTTCTATATCTTAATAATATTTACATTATTTTCTAAATGTTATTCTATATAATCCTCCTTATATAATTTAGTATTATACTTAGTGTTTTATCAGAAGGCTGTTGGTCCATTCATTTTTCTTTGGGGAGCATGTATGGGGATTTTTTTAACTTTCACTTATGATATTTTGCCATGTTAAAATATTGTTTTTCCTCCCTTTTATGTTTTTTTTTCTTACTTTTTGTGGATAAATGATATGATTGTACTGTTGTTCTGTTGCTAGGTTACTTTTTGTAGATTGCAGTTTGTATAAGGGGAACATTTAGTGCATTGTGATTGTGTTTCTATTTTGTACAGAATATTACAGTCTTTACTGTAAAGTGGTACAGCCTTTGTAGTGTTTATTCATTGGTTAACTTGCATTTTCTTAGCCTTTTGACAGTTACACTTACCTCATGGCATACTGCATGAGCTTCCAATTTAAAATGACTTCTTTAACTTCCCCATTAACCATGATGATGTTCTTTCGTATTAAGCTCTTTTTAGGAAGTCAGTCATGTTTCCATTACGCTACTTCCTTTTGTGAAACATGCTGAATTTCCATTGTTTCCATATTCACTTGCTCCCTGTTTAATATTTTACAGTTCTAGTCATCTTTAAAATATAATTAACAAAAATATTTGTTTAAGTAAACTCTGATAATTATTCCTACTGATTAAACTTATAAAATATATTATGTTAGTTAGCTGCCATAATATTGTATATTTTACTGTCATTTATGGCCTAGACCTTTTACTAATATTTTGGGTAGTGTTTAGCGCACTGTTCTGCGACTAATACTAGGCTAATCAGTGCCTCCTGGACCCCACTCAGACTCTTCTGAGGTTTATTTGGGCGACTTATATCCCTATTTTTTTTTTGCTATGATTATTGTAACTTTCATTGTATGGTTTACCATTGTGTAAACTTCTCAGTACTCTGCCCTGCCATTTTTTGGGAACTGCGTGTAGATTTTGGAAGTGGCCTTACACGTGCAGACTGGGCTCAGGTCATACTCACTACAGGGCCTCCCTACACTCGGCACTCTTCTCTACTCTACATTATGGATTAATGTGCTTGCCTTATGTTTTCCCTTTGCCTTTAGATGGAATACCTTGTGCTTTAATTAATGGTATACCTTGCGTTTTTAACCAAACTGCTGCAATTTTCCTATTGTGGATATGCATATGATTTAACTGGTAGAACCTTTAAACTGCTTATCTATGCAATGTGCTTTGCCTAAACGCTTATTTTCTTGCCTGACTTACACTGTTTTTAATGTGTTATATGATGGAGCACTGGATTTGATTACTGTATTTGTGTATTTGGTTACTGCATTATATTGACAACACTGCATTTTTATTTACTTTTAACACTATTGTATTCTCTCCCACTTTTTCTCCTGTACCAGCTAATTCTCCTGCCTTACCCAGTGTCTGTTTGCCTGGGTTGAAATCTTCTACTACTCTACGAGGGTACTTTCTGCCTACTACCCTTGGAAAACTCTGGACCCTTGCACTCTTCTAAAAACCCACTACCTCAAGATTTTAAGAGAGTATGTCTACTTAATTGATTGTAGTTTATGACCATTTTTACCAGGTGCAGTTTCTGTTTGCTCCCAGCTAAGCTTGCCAGCAGCAGCCCCCCCACCCCCTTACTCTGTTTTAATCTTCCTCTCCCTTACCCTAGTGTTTTACTTAGCCTGTACTCTCCCTCCAAGTAGTGTATGTTTTTCCTGCCCCAGAACCTTTGTGACTCTTCTCTGTACCTCTGCTCTTTGCCCACTAGGTGTCACTCTGTCCACATCTAGACTTACAGTACTGGTTTATTCCCCTACCTTATTCTTCCTATTTTCACCTTTCTCACTCCTATCCCTTTCCATCTTTGTAGTGCTCTGTGACCCACTCCTCCTTACGCTACCTGTCTCAAACCTTCTATCTGCTAGCTTTTTCTGTTACTTTTTCCTTCCTCTCTGGACTCTGTGTATCCCGCTCCGTTCGCCCTGCGGGCTCACTCTGCTCCCTTCCCTACCCCCAATTCCCACACATCCCCAGGGGTCCTAACCTTATACTTCCCTAGTCACACCCCCTTACCCTTAAAACCTATCCTGATCTTTCCCGCTAAAAACAAAACCCCTCCCCTCTACACACACTCTTTCCCCCTCCCTCCTTCCTCTACTGCTAAACCAACCTCCTCTCCTATTACTAGCTTCTCTCCTATTCCTCAATTAACATTCTTCCCATAAACTTCCACTCTCTTCACCTATACCTCTACTTTGTATTCACCTTTCACACCCCTACAGATCCTCCTACTAATTAATTCCTTCTTTCCTTTTGCCTTATACCTATAACTCCACCTCTCCTACCCTTTCTTCTACTATTACTTTATAACTTCCCTTACCTCACCACTTCTACATATGACTCCATACTTACCCACCATGTTGATATTCTTAGCATTATTCTCTACCTCCCTTTATTCTTCTTACCTTCTTCGAACACCCACTTAAAAAACAGCCAGACTATATCAATAAACATACATCTATCATCCACACTTCTCTTACCTCATTCTTAAATTCTACCTCCACCCCTAGCTATCACCTTCCAAAATTCCATAGGCACTCTCACCTCACCTATGCCATACCCTCTGATAAAAAAATGAAACAACTAACCCTTCTTAAAAGCAACTTCACATCCAGACCTAATACTCCTACCTTACAAGACGGTGACATTCACCCCAACCCTGGTCCTACATATCCCTCCCCCCAAGTATCTAGGCCTAACTTCAATAACACCCTACTCATAGGACATCTAAATATATGAAGTGTAAATAACAAAGTACCCTACTTACATGCCCTCTTAGACATTCACCACTTTGATATTCTGTCCCTCTCAGAGACTTGGCTAAAGCCAGCCACCAAAGACACTGAGATTATACCCCAAGGCTATAATTTATATAGGCTTGATCGTTCTAAACGTAAAGGTGGTGGAGTGGCAATTCTATTTAAGAACCATTTTAGCATCTCCACCCTCCCAGCCTGTCCAACCCAGGATGTTAGAGCTGAAGCCATCATCACTAAACTTCAATTAAATGCACAAAAAGCCCTTTACATCATCTGTATGTATATACCACCAGGCAACAATATACCTATCTTAGAAGACTTCCTCGGTTGGGTTTCCACTAACTACCCCCAAGAAACTATAATTCTGGGTGACTTTAATATAGACTGGAATACTATTAATAGTGAAAATCCCTCCTGTCATATAAACCTACATGGTTTTACTCAATCCATTACCATTACAACAAGGCTTAATAAACCAAGTAAGAAACAGAGTATCTTAGACTGGATACTCATAAACAAAGTCAATGTCTCATACAAAGTAGGAACTATGCCTGATGACCTCAGTGACCACTGCCTAACCTATATCTCTAGAGAAAAGACTGACTATCAAAACCTCCCTAACATTAGAATAATACGCTCTACCAAACACTTTAAAACTGACTTATTTCAAAATGATCTCAAAACATGCAACTGGAACCTCTTGAAATCACTTCCTCTTAATGAAGCAGTATCATTCTTTAACTCAACCTTCCTTTCCATTTTGGACAAACATGCCCCTGAATGCTCTGTTAGAATGAAGTCTAATATAGCCCCATGGCTCTCAAAGAAAACAAAGAAATTAATTCATACTAAAAATAAAATTTGGGCCAAATGGAGATACCATAGAATCAGCTCTGATTTTCTTCATTTTTGCCAACTTAAAAATCTTACAAAAAAACCTATAATCTCTGACAAAAAAATTACTACTGTGAACTTCAAGAAACCCATTTAAATAAACCCAAACAATTCTGGTCTTCAATCAACAAACTCCTTTCACCTGGAACAGCTAAAACTCCCTCCCCTCTAAACGCAGACCCAGATACCCCTAACCATACTGCAAACGCTTTTAACTCCTTTTTTATAGAAACCATTCAATCTCTTGCTAGACAACTGAATGCCAATAACTTTTACCCTCCAAATAATCTTGTTGATTCCCCCCACAACTTCACTCTTCATCCTATCTCTACCTCTTTCATCTACAAGCTTATTCTCAAACTGAAACCCTGCACCCCCTCTGCTGACAAACTCCCTTCTCTCTTTCTTCAAAAGGCTGCTAAACAGATTGCATACCCTATATCTATACTCATAAATAGGACTATCCAAGAGGGAACCATACCAGATATATGGAAAGTCTCTCATATCATCCCACTACACAAAGGTGGTAACTCTATTGACTACACTAACTTTAGACCTATTGCTCTTCTCTCACCTCTAGCTAAGATAATGGAGAAATGTATCCATCAGCAACTTGTACAGTATCTCTCTTCACACAACATTATAGCCAACTGTCAACATGGCTTTAGACCTCACCATAGCACCTCCACTGCCCTCCTTTCCTTTGTTGATACCATCAACAACTATCGTAACTCCAATCTTTTCTCCTCTGCTCTATTCATTGACCTCTCTAAAGCTTTTGACATGGTGAACCACTCTTCCCTTATTAACATCCTTGAATCCCTCTCATTTGATAACCTGGCTATAAAATGCTTTACTTCTTATCTAAGCAACAGACATCAAGCCGTTCTTTGGGACAATCATATTTCTTCCTTATTGCCTGTTTCTATTGGAGTCCCACAGGGCTCCATTCTCGGGCCACTTCTCTTCCCCCTTTACATAAACGATCTTAACACTGTAATCCCTCAAGCTACCTGCATCCAATATGCTGACGACTCCACTATTATTTGTTCAGCATCTACCTCTTCAGAGCTACTCTAACTCAAACTACCTTCAACACTGTAGAAACTTGGTTTACTAGACGGTACCTCCTCCTCAATGCTAAAAAACTAAACTTCTCCTTTTCACTCCTACCACTCAAGCCTCCCCATTAAACTTCAACATCTTGTCTAATGACACCACTGTCATCTCTCCTGACACGACAACTAAACTGCTAGGAATAACCATTGATAATAATCTCACTTTTGATCAACACATCAATAACATCATCAAAACAGTTAACAAAAAAATAGGATCGTTATACCGTATTAAACCATTTCTTACACCTTCTACCAGAGCTACTATCGCCCACTCCCATCTGATATCTACTCTCTTTTATGCCTCACCTATTTTCACTAACCTTAAGAAGGCTAACCTAAATAAACTAGCAACTTGTTACAATAGCATTGCCCGCTTTGCCACCAGTAACCCTTTCAGAACACATCACTGTCATAACCTAAAACTCCTAGGCTGGCTAGAGCTACAAAACTGTCTTATGATCTCACAACTTACCATTGCCCACAAGATACTTTACCAACCTGATAACACCCCTATACTTTCTCAACTTTTAATCCCTTATAACAATCTTACCTCCCTTCGATCTTCTTCTAAACTCATGACCAAATCTGTAAAATCCCATAACTTAGCTGGTGACTCTCTGTTCACTAATACTGTAGGTAGGACATGGAATCTGCTACCCACTGATATCACTCTAATCTCCTCCTTACCACTCTTCAAACAAAAAATCAAGCTGTATTTCCAAAATCACTGGCTTTGTTCCTGTAGGACTCCTGACTAACCTTCTTCATTCCCCCCTACTCTACTATAACTATATACTGTGCTTATTAGCTATGCATATACTTTCTTTTTTCTTGCCCTGTTGCTCTCCTCTTATGCTCTGACTCACTCCTCCTTTTCTCTCCCCTGCCCTCTTTTCCATCTTCCTACTTCTTCTCCTTACTAGACTATTGTTTCTCACTCTTCTCCTCTCTTGTATTTCTACATTAATCCCTTCTAATCTCCTGCTTTACTTCTTTCTCTCCGATGGATTATCTAAAACAAATTGCTAATCTTTAGCTTTTTAATTGTGTTGCTTCTACTGAACTAGTATATTTTTTTGGTGTGTGCCTTAGGTATTTGTTGTTCTTATTACTAAATGTATATTCTTATTGTACTAAAATTTTTTATTAATATGTCTCTTTGTATTGATTTATGTGTGAAGCTTTTCTCCCCGGGCCTCTACTGAAAATGGACATATATCCAGCTAGACTAGCCCGGTTAACAAATGTAAAATAAATAAATTATGTTCCGGGTTTTTTTGTATATATGAGCCAATGAAGCTAACATAGCTATTTTTATTAAAGAATGGTTTCATACATGTTATAAACTTTATATGTTTAAATATTATGTTATTAGTTATAGATCTTCTGTTAAATTTATTTATATTAGTTTGAATCTCATGAGTGTTAAGAGACAAATAGTGATTGTAGTGAAGTATATAAAGTTATTTTATATTACTAACTTATGCTGAAAAACTAGACAGTGTTCATTATGTATGCATTTATATAACAACTTATTGTTTTCTCACATAACCAGAGGTATACATCAATATGTTACTTATACATTTATATATTTAATAGAGTGCCTCACTTAGGTCCATTCTGATGATATACATATTTTATTTCATATTTCTTTACTTTGTTATATATATTCTGAATGTTTGAAAGTTGCCTGAATGTCCAACAAGTTTGAATATGTTTAGATATTTATTTGTATATATGTATACATATATAAATATAGATGCATATATATGCATGTAATAAGAAAAAATGGAGGAATAGGGAGAAAGGGGAGACAAAAAAGAGGAAGAAGAGGAACACATTTCTCATCCCTTTATATTTGTTTGCTCTATATGAGCAAATAAAGGTTAATTCCATTATTTTATCCAGTTGTTATTTGTACATAATTATAACTTGAAGTTATATATATTTTATATTAGTAGAATTACATGCTCTCAATGTATCTGTTATATTAGTTTGTTATAACACCTATTATTTTAAAAATTTTACTAGATCATAAAAAAAGTTATGAGATTGTTTTAATATATCTAAAGTTGTTAGATTAGATAACAGATATGAATGACAGTTTAATTATTTATAGCTATCTTTATTTGATTACTGTCTAATATCAATATTCATATTAAACATTAGATTACTACTTCATATTAGTTGGTATTTAACATTCACAGTTTTACTGTTGATTAATTTTTGATAATGCTATGTATTGTTTTTACAATACAATGGCTTCTTAAACATAATATAGACCTACTGATTTACAGAATTCAGGTTCCTGATACAATTGATCTAATCATAGCTAGATGTCTCCCAGATGAAATCAGTAATGGAACTATATAATTTAACACAGAATGTATTATAGTTACTATTTTTATATTAGTATCATCAGCTTTCATACTTACATCTATATATTTTATTGGTAATTAATTATTGTAATAGTGTTAGTGTTATGTGTATTTATCTTATTGTTTTTTCAAGACATAGGATTTTTAGACTCTTATGTGTAATATTTATTAACTATATCTTTGCATAATTACCTAATGTATTACTTTGTTTTCTTGCAAATATAAATAAGACTCAGAGGAAAGAGATAGGCTTATGATAGAGAGTCAAGGTAGCAAGAGAGGATAACTGAGAAAATGGAGGGTATAATTATATTTCTTTTCTTAATTATTATTACATAATAGATCATCTTAGAGTTTTTTATTTAACAATTATTCAAATATACAATATAGCTCTTTATACAACTTTTATAAATATTAAAATGTTTCCATCATCTGATTTATTAACTGTAGAGTTCAATCAGATAGGATTCCCTTTCTACCTTTTTATGACCATATTTTGGTTATGTAGTGATGGATGACATGATAGATTCTTTAGTTATCTATTGGGTTAGGAATTTAGGTAATTCCATGTGTATACTTAACATTTATGACTTTCAATATAATTGTTATTATTATTTTTTCTTTTATTTTTTGTATTTTCTTATATGGCCTGAATTGCTAACACTTTTGCTCCATAGTTATCTAAAAAATGTGATATTATATTATATAGCTTACTTCCTTCAAGGATAATAAAAATATTGGATCTAGTTTGTAGATGGATTTTCCTTGTTATCTTTAAATATTAATTGTTTAAACAATCTAAGGAAAATATCAAATGTAATACATTTTCTGAATGCAAATAAAGCTCAAGTGATCTTTTTCCAAGAAACACATATTAAACATGTGAAAAAAAACATATGTTATCCAAATAATTAAATGATTCTAGTGCAATCCTCTTTTAAATCTTAGAGAAAAGGAGTCATGATTTTTTGGGGGAAAAAATACAGACCATCCATTAATTATTCATAAACATGAAGATCAAGATGGTCTCTTCATCAACAAGGATAAAATAAGGCAGGATTTGAATGAGCTATGCAGTGGGTGTCTAAGAATGACTGGATATGTTAAAAGTGATGTATAATGTTTGCAGTTACAGTTGTCACATTGTTTGGAATGTATAATGTTTACAACTGAGATTGTGTCACTATGGTTTATTGCCATTTATATAAATGTAACATGGCCTATGTCATACATGATAATTTAATAAAGATGTTTCTTGTTTTAAGAAATGGTCCCTTCATTTTTTCAATTGTAAGATTTAATAATAGACTATGGACTTCAGTAAATCTTTATTGACTCCCTATGGGACAAAGTTTAGCTAAGAAACTTCTAGATTTCATTATAGGTGGTAATTTTAACTGCATATTGCGGTGGTGGTGCTGCGGTAGCGTTGTCACCTCACAGTAAGATGCTGTCCGGTTCGATTCTCAGCTAGAGCGTCTTCTGCATGGAGACATGCGTGAATGGGCGTACCTTCATTGAAGGTTGTGCATCAGAGCTGGCAACTCGGTACGTAAAAATCAACTACCATCATTAGCGGACCGGAGTTCCGCTGTGGCGACCCCTAACCGGGAAAAGCCGAAAGACATAACAATTGGAAGATTCAGATTCAAGTAATAAAAGAAAACTAAGATTATCTTCCACTGCAAAGGGTCTCATAAAATGGAAAGCATCTCTAAATCTGAAAGCTACATTCATCATGAAAGGCTCTTGTTCATTGTTTTATTCTCCCCGATATTATAACTATAGTACTCAGACAAGGATTGATAAAATGCTACTTTCTCAAGATCTACTTTCAAAGATATGTAGTTTTAATATTTTTCCTTGTCCTATTTCTGATCATGATGCTCTTATGTTAAAGATTCAAACTAATTTAAAAAAGATATCTTCCTTAACTAGAATTCCAGCTTATATAACTAAACTTAAAGAGTTTAAACATTGGTTGATCTCTGAACTGTTGTTTTTTAAACCAACAACATCCCTCATAATAATATAGATATGATCTGAGATACATTAAAAGCTTACACTTTTGGTAAAATTCTAACTTGGTATAAAATAAAAAAATCAAGGAATGGGACTTAGAATTACAAAACTTTCAATCTCAAATTCTTCTGGCTAAGTCTAAATATACTACAGAAAATAAATCTGTCATAAAGGAAATTGGATTGTTAAAAATGTATCTAGATATTTTATCTCATAAAAATCAAATCGGCCTCTAGAAAGACTAAAAATAACTTCTTATTCATTATCTCCCAAGCATATGCATAATTTTTCAAGAAGAGCTAAACCAAAAATAAAAAAATAACACTTTTTAGAAGTTAGGGATAAGGGAAAAAAGAAAAAGTCCACATATACTTTCAAATTTCGTTATATTTTGAAAATTCTAATTTAGATGTTAAAACTTCAAAATTAGATCTTAATTCCCTTAACATTAAGAAAATCTGATCAAAATTAAAAGATGATTTAATTTTATCAGTAATGTCTTCATAAGAAATATGTTTATGTAAATAATCTGAAGGAGATTGGAGACTGTAAAGTGGTGGCGGGAAAGTGTAGTTAGGCAGCATAGGATGGTGGTTTGTATGATGACATTGGTGATCAAAAAGAGGAGGATGAGTGTGAGGGCAGTACCAAGGATCAAATGGTGGAAATTGAAAAAGGGTACATGTGAGGAGATGTTCAGGGAAGAGTTAAGACAGGCACTGGGTGGCAGTGAAGAGTTACCAAATAGCTGGGTAACTACAGCAGAGCTAGTAAGAGAGATGGCTAGAAAGGTGCTTGATGTGACATCTGGAAAGAGGAAGGAGGACAAGGAGACCTGGTGGTGGAATGAAGAAGTACAGGAGAGTATACAGAGAAAGTGGTTGGCGAAGAAGAAGTGGGATTGTCAAAGAGATGAGGAAAGTAGACAAGAATATAAGGAGATGAGGTGCATGGCAAAGAGAGAGGTGGCAAAGGCTAAGGATAAGCTGTATGAAGAGTTGTATAAAAGGTTGGACACTAAGGAGGGAGAAAAGGACCTGTACTGTTTGGCTAGACAGAGGGACAGAGCTAGTAAAGATGTGCAGCAGGTAAGGGTGATAAAGGATAATGAGGGAAATGTACTCACAAGTGAGGAGAGTGTGTTGAGCAGATGGAAAGAGTACTATGAGGGGTTGATGAATGAAGAGAATGAGAGGGAGAGAAGGTTGGATGATGTGCGGATAGAGAATCATGAAGTGCAGTGGATTAGCAAGGAGGAAGTAAGGATAGCTATGAAGAGGATGAAGAATGGAAAGGCTGTTGGTCTAGATGACATACCTGTGGAAGCATGGAGGTATTTAAGTGAAATGGCAGTGGAGTTTTTAACTAGAGTGTTTAATGAAATCTTGGAAAGTGAGAGGATGCCTGAGGAATGGAGAAAAAGTGTTTTGGTACCGATTTTTAAGAAAAGGGTGATGTGCAGAGTTGTAGTAACTACAGAGGAATTAAACTGATCAGTCACAGCATGAAGTTATGGGAAAGAGTAGTGGAAGCTAGGTTAAGAAGGGAGGTGATGATTAGTGATCAGCAGTATGATTTCATGCCAGGAAAGAGCACTACAGATGCGATGTTTGCTCTGAGAGTGTTGATGGAGAAGTACAGAGGTCAGAAGGAGTTGCATTGTGTCTTTGTGGATTTAGAGAAAGCATATGACAGGGTGCCTAGAGAGGAGTTGTGGTATTGTATGAGGAAGTGTGGAGGATATATACGAGGGTAGTGTGACAGCGGTGAGGTCTGCAGTGGGAGTGACGGATGCGTTTAAGGTGGAGTTGGGATTACATCAAGGATCAGCTCTGAGCCCTTTCTTATTTGCAATGGTGATGGACAGGTTGACACACGAGATCACACAGGAGTCCCCATGGACTATGATGTTTGCAGATGACATTGTGATCTGTACTGAGAGTAGGGAACAGGTGGAGGAGACCCTGGAGAGGTGGAGATATGCTCTAGACAGAAGAGGAATGAAGGTCAGCAGGACTAAGAATATATGTGTGTGAATGAGAGGGAAGATAGAGGAATGGTGAGGATGCAGAGAGTAGAGGTGGCAAAGGTGGATGAGTTTAAGTACTTGGGATTAATAGTTCAGAGTAATGGTGAGTGTGGAAGAGAGGTGAAGAAGAGAGTACAGGCACAATGGAGTGGGTGGAGAAGAGTGTCAGGAGTGATTTGTGACAGACAAGTACCAGTAAGAGTGAAAGTGAAGGTCTACAAGAGGGTAGTGAGACCAGCTATGTTATATGGGTTGGAGACAGTGGCACTGACAAAAAGGCAGGAGTCAGAGCTTGACGTGGCAGAGTTGAAGATGTTAAGATTTGCACTGGGTGTGACGAGGATGGACAGGATTAGAAATAAGTATATTAGAGGGTGAGCCCAGGTTGGAAGGTTTGGAGACAAAGCCAGAGAGGCAAGATTACATTGGTTTGGACATGTGCTGAGGAGGGATGCAGAGTATATTGGGAAAAAGATGCTAAGGATGAAGCTGCCAGGTAACAGGAAAAGAGGGAGGCCTAAGATAAGGTTTATAGATGTGGTGAGAGAGGACATGCAGGTGGTTGGTGTGACAGAGCAAGATGCAGAGGACAGGAAGAAATGGAAACAGTTGATCTACTGTGGCGACCCATAATGGGAGCAGCTGAAAGAAGAAAAAGAAGAAGATAAAGACATTACTGATAACATTAAAAAAAACAAAATCTAATAAGACTCCAGGTATAGATGGTATAGTAATAGAAATTTATAAACTTTTTCTCCCCATTATCATTTTGTTTTTTCAAAAAACATTAATTGAAATTCAGTCTCAAATGATCTCAAATGATCATTCATCCTTCTTGGAAATACTCATTAATTGTTCTTACTTTAAAAGAAAATAAAAATTCACAGTTATGTTTTTATTGACCTGTCTCACTTTTGAATAATGACTATAAATTATTCACGTCTATCATTTCTGATAGCTTAAAAGAACCTAGTGCCCAAGTAATTAACACTGATCAAATATTCTATGTTTATCAAAGACAGACTCATGATAATATTAAATGTATATTAACTATTATAGATTTCTGAATAACAGAAATGAAGAAGTTTATTAATTAGTCTAGGTATTAGAAAAGCTTTTGATTTTTTGAATTGGAATTTTTTATTAAAAATTCTATATATATTTTATTTCCCTGAAAGTTTTATTACTCTCTTAAAGAACATTTAAAAATAACATTGCTTATGTTAAAGATGGGTCCCTTTACCTCAGAATATATGACTTTAACAAGAGGTACTAATAGGGTTGTCCTCTTTCTCCAATTCTGTTTGCTTTAGCCATAGCAATCTTTGCTATTTTAATATGACCAAATTCAAATATTCTTGGCATAGATATCTTTAAACAGTACTCTTCTAAAATTATGATATTTACAAATGGTTTTATTAACTCTTCCTAACACAAGATCTTCTCTTATTGAACTAGAATCTACAATAAGATTATTTCAATCCATTTATGGTCTCCATTTTAATCAAACTAAATCCCAACACATAATATTGAATAATAAAAAAAAAATCAAGTATAAACGATTCATATCATTGGTGTTCAAGTTCCCTCATCTGAATATATAGGTGTTACTGTATTGAAATCTATTGATGAAATAATTACATTTAATTATGATAACATCATAACTACAATTAATAATTTTATTTCTAAATGGAATAACCTTTTCATTTTTTTTGAAGATAGACTCCAGTTAATAAAAATGATTCTTCTGCCTAAAGTGTTATATATAATTCAAATCCAGTCTCTTCTGCCTAGTAAACATCATATTAGTGTAATTAATAAAAAATTATTAAAATTTCTTTGGTTCCCTAATAAACCTAGAATAGCATTACATCAGCATATTATAACATGGTAGCTTGGAGGCATCAATTTCCCAGACATTTATACTTATTTTAAAGCAGTAATTTTTACAACTATATTAAACTGGGTTGATTTTAATTGCAATTCTAATTGGAAAACTTTACATTTAATTCTTCTTAAAAATAGTAAAGACATCTTACATACTAATAGTTTGATTAGGCAAGATAATTTCTTATGGCATTATCTTTGCAGCTGTATTCAATATAACATTTCCTCTCCTTCAAATTACAAATATTTAGATATTATTCTAAAGACCCCTAAGAATTTGATTCTTTCTAATATAGATATTAAAATTTGGTTTGATTCCATAATTCATTTTATTATCACCAGAAACTTCTTTAATTAATCACACATTAATATATTTATCAAATGAGAAAATATGAATTTTATTTGATAGCAACATTGTTTAAAAGATTAAAAAGGCAAAGATTATCAACAGCTTGTTAGAATTTAATTTAGATCCTCAAGATTGGCTATTAATACAAAATGTAAAAATGCAATCTCAGGAATTGTGTTTTTCTCTCTCTCTCTCATTCACATTTTATAGAAAATACTAAATGAATTCATTATTTCTATGAAATTATATACATTAAATCAAAAATTGATAATTTAATATGAAAACTTTATACATTTTTATTAAATACAAAATACATTTAAATGATACATTTTGAAAACCTATTACTATGAATCATATCTCCTATTTCACGTCTGAGAAAAATCTCAAATATTATCCTCTATTAAACATACTTCTTGGTCACATCATTGACACATATTTACATGGAAATTTTTACATATAACCTTTTTATCTCCAAATAAAATAGCTAAATTTAACAGTGATAATATAAATTGTTGGAGATTGTAAAGCTGATTGGAATCCTATGTTTTATGATTGTCCTTCTTTAAACTTATTTTGATGTAATATAAATGATGTTTGAAAGCATTATTTTCAAATACTTTTCCCTATGTTTTTAGTATTTTTTAATGTTTGTGATAATTGTGTTTTGAATAATGTCTTTTTTATTATGGACCATCCTTGCAGTAGCAAGAAACTGCATTACCAGGAAATGGAAAACAACCAACTCACTTTCTTTTGAAGATTTTCTGTCTTTTTTTAAAGAAATAGCCTTCAGAGAATCTAAAATAAAATAACTTAAGTTTATTCCAAACCATTCTGCACTAATCCTTGGAAAAACTATCTTCTCTTATTGACTTTTATCTATAAAATCCTGCTTCTATCATTTAAGGATGAAAAAATGAAGTGAAGTGAAAAAAGGGAACTTTTTCTTGGAGCTCTAATAATTTGATTCATACTTTTCATGCATTTGTATATATTGCATATAATTCAAATTGTTTCTTATTTGTATTTACATTATTGTGTTATTTTTATCATATTAATGTAGTAATTGGAAATGTATTATTTGTTTATTTTTGGAAAAAGCAATAAAACTTTGAGTAAAAAAAAAAAAAAGAAGTGTACCATTTCATCATCCATTTAGACTACATTCT
Source organism: Protopterus annectens (assembly GCF_019279795.1). Lineage (NCBI taxonomy): Eukaryota > Metazoa > Chordata > Ceratodontiformes > Protopteridae > Protopterus > Protopterus annectens. The sequence goes on from NC_056731.1 coordinate 1,955,915,409, forward strand.
AAATGGGAGTATCAGATGTTGTTGCTTGCTTTATGGAGGAAAAATTACTTTGCTACAGTTAGCTATTTAAGGTCTCTTGTCCTCATACTAAATTATAGCTTAAGTACTCAGTCTGGTCCAGGGATGAATTTACAGTTGCAGCCTCGAAAGAAATGTTGCCCTGAATCTCCATTCTTTCTTTGTGCTATGGAATAGTTCTAATAACAAATAATGACCTGAAGCCTAAAACTTGTCCGAAGATTTTAAGTTGCTATTTACAAGAGTACTGTACTTCCACATTTTCTGATTACATTTCAGCCACTAAGTCCACGTACCTGCCCCTTTTCTATCAGGGTTGTAAAACACTGTGGCACTTTATTTATCTTTTCTCCTCATTAAACTGTGTTTTGATTTTTGGGAAAATGGTGAAAGGTGGAATGGGGCTTCAACTATGGCTTCTACCAATTGACCAGGTGGCCTTAGATTTTGTTTAAAATGTTTCAGGCCTTTTATGATATTTATTTATGGTCATTTGTGACTGATGACACTTATTGACCAGTGTATATATATTTTTAATATGTAATACTAACACATCAATACCAGCCTACTACCCCCTCCACACAAACATCTTGATGATGCATCTGCTGTATCTGCCATATTATACATATTGTGCAAACCCAGAAGGGAGAGTATGGTTTTAGGAGATAGTCACACTTTAGAGAGAGATTACGTATACCATCCCTTTGTCTAATTACTTAACCCTTTATAACTGCTCCTTTCGGTACAATAATTCTGACATTAAAATACCCAAATTACACTGGTGATATTTTCTACCAATTGAAGCTCAGTAACAATATGATGATGATGGTGAGCAGTGCACTACCATTAGTGGCCCAGACAAGTGATAGCCTTCCTAAATACCTGTGTGAGAAGAAGAGTAAGAATCATTTGTGGTTGATATACATAATTTGTATGATACTTTAACTGGTAAGTGAATCAATCACATATATGATGCAAAGTCCTCAGAGACAGATACTGGAGATTAGGATTGAAGCCTAGAGCTGTGATACACAGCTTAACAACAGAGCCTCATTGGGAACCCTAAAGGTGGAAAGCATTATGAATGGTTATGAGAACAGTATGCCAGCCAGTCTGTATGGTACTTCTCTACAGAAATTACACTCCAGTAAATGAGCTACACTGAGAAGGTATGTTGAGCATTTGTGGGTGTGTCATTGGGTGACTCTGCCTGCAGGAGAGGCAATGGGACTGAATTTTTTCATTAAGCATTAACATACTCACAATTTGGTTGCAATACCTGTTGATATTTTATTGGACTGAAGAAATTTTATGCCACTACTGATGCATGAGTTGCATTCATTCATAAGCACAACATCCATATAAGCTTAATAGATACATCATAACAGCCCATGCAGCTATTTTCTTTTATTAAGATGGCAGTATATTCTGTCAACAAGTACAGGTGAAAATAATTTAACTTTAAAGCCTATTAAAGGTCTCTTCTGTCTGCATTGCATTAGCAGAGATTATAAATTTTCAGTGGCACCTAGAATTGTGATTTTATTTTCAGAGTTTCTCATTTAGCACTAATGGTTTGCTAGTACTACAAGAAGAATAAACATATGCCTTTTCTTATCTATTTTAATGTTTCAGCCTTTCTGAAAAATGAATACCACAGAAGTTCATTGTACAATCCCATTCTTTAAGTTTTGGGAACAAAAAGAAAAAGGAAAAAGAAAAGCTACAGTTGCCACGTGGAATTCTGGTAAATATTCCAGACAGTGTATAAAACCTTTAAGAGCAGAGTAGTAATATTCATGCTAAAAATCAGTTATTTAAGCAAGTGTGAATGTGTGTGTGTGTGTGTGTGTGTGTGTGTGTGTGTGTGTGTGTGTGCGCGTGTGTATATACACGGATGTAAGAGAGTGTGTGTGTGTGTGTGTGTGTGTGTGTGTGTATGTATTCATGCAAGTGTTTCTGTTTATGTGGGCATGTGTATGTGCATGTGCGCTCGCTGCGCATGTGTGTGTGTGTGTGTGTGTGTGTGTGTGTGTGTGTGTGTGTGTGTGTGTGTGTGTGTGTGTGCCTGCACTCACGCACATCTGTGTCTCTTTAATCATGGTTATAATAACTGAGCCAGGAGGCTAGTTACTTAGCATTTCAGGCTCATGACTGGTTACATTTACTCTTGCTGTCATTTATTATACTGTGTATCATTGCACTAAAATGTCCCTCAGTTAGTTACAACTCTTAGATAACAGCTTATTGCTTGTTCAGCTACAAATTTTAGTAAACAGAAATAGCCTCTTCACTGCTTGTTGTATATGTTTTAATATAAAGTAAGCTATACATTGTCAGGCAGTATTATGGAATGCAAAATTACCCAAGGCTGTGATGTGTAACATTGCAGGGAAAGGTGCCTTAGGCCCTGGATGGTAGGACATTCCACAGTAATGTCCACTCTAAGTTGTAATACTGTACATAACTAAAAGGGTCTCTAAACATTTTAACTGACTATTTGAAGAACTGAAGAGCTGATTCATGAAACAGAATGAAATATTTAATAAATGCATTTCTGACTTGCCTTATTATCCATTTGAGTCTTCAAGAATTTAAGTCAGTTAAGTTTTCAAAGAGACCTACTTGCTGCTGCCTTGAATTTTATTTATTATGAACATTTCTTCTTGTCTTCTTTGTATCTATTTATTTATTTCATGTATTTAACTTTTACTGACTGGGTTAGTCCTCCCTAGGCTATTTGCCTCTTTTCAGGGGATACCCAAGGTGTTATTTATAATACCAGGAGAAATTTAGCCAAGGCATCGTGGAATTTCCCCTACTCATGGTTGTCAGGGAAGGCTTTGTGTGTTACACATCCTGACTTCCTGTTTCCTGTCCAGGCACAGAGGCAGCCAGGAGGAACAGGGAGAACATACGACTGATTCAGCTTTTGCTGGATCTGGAGTAAGAGTTACTGAAAATCTAGTTGAAATGGTAGAATTACTACCAGAAGGTTTTTCAGATGATGTGGGTGCAGAATAAAAGTGACATTGGAGGAAAAATAGATTGTAGCTGTAACAGAGATGGATTCAGAAGAAAATCTTCAGAGGGTATTGTTTGAAGGAGAGACAGTTACCTATGAAAAATGAATAATTACAACCCTCCAATCAGGGGGGGGGGGTGCAGGATAATTATTTGGAAGAAATGGTAAACCAAAGTGAGCCAGAAATTGCAGCAGCAATTTCATGGAGTGACATAACAGAAAAAAATAGAAGAAGAAAAAGGAGAAGAAGAGACTGTGCCAGAAAAAGTTCCAGAGATAAAAACTTATGCACAAACTATTGGAGAAGGAACAAAGAAGAAATAAGAAATAAAAGAAAGAAAAAAGAAGTATACAGTATGTGTGAGCAGTAGAAAAGAAGAAAGTTTGGACAGATATGAGGTTTGGGACTCTGTCATAGCACCTCTGTGTGTCAAAACAAAAGAGGTAAGAGCATTTATTTTAATTAATAAAGAGATTTTTTTGTGACTTAATATTTGAGACTGGGCAGGCCGTGAATTTTTTTGGATTGCATATGAACAAAAGAAAAATATTTTTCCATGGTCAGAATATGTGATGCAAACTTTTTATAGACAAATAAATAAAAAAGAATAATGATCCAGTTTAGAACTGAAGGTGAAGCAAAAGAACTGAAAGAACATTTGTTAATATGTAAAGAAGTAATGGACACTACAAAAATATATGATGAAAGAGGACTATGGACTGGGGATGGGAATGCGGAGTAATACTGAAAATGGAAAATGATAATGTTATGCATGTGCCTAGTATTATTAATGTTCGTGGTAATAGGGGTTTTGTGAAATATAGGGATTATTAATGTTCATGGTAATAGGGGTTTTGTGAAATACAGGGGTCAACCAAAGACTTGTTATTTTTGTGGAAATGGTCATTTAATCAATGAATGTGATAAAAAGATGTCATTTATGTGGTAAAACAGGGAATAATGCAAAAATTCATGGCTAGAATGTGAAATTAATGTGCAAGAAAAGGAAAATGAAGTTATACAGGAGAAAGAGATATTCAAGAAAATCTACAAAAACATGACCAATAAAGAGGTTATACATGAAGTTAAAGAAAGTAACAAGGAAAAAGAAACAGAAGAGACAAGTGAAGAAGAAGATGACTGGTGCACAGTAAGAAATAAAAAAAAATTATAGGGAAAAGAGTTAAAGAAAGGAAAAGAAAAATTAAAAACATAATGCTAGAGAAAATAAGAAAGGAAAGGGATAAACATTTTACTATGCTAACTTCTTCTGAAAATATTAGCTTTAAATGTGAACAGTATGAAAAGTTCTTAAAAGGAGAATAGATATATTGGAATGGTGTGCTGCAGTAGATGCACATATTATTGTTTTAGAAGATATCAGAACACAAACTGAAAAAACTTTGGAATGGTGCGGTAGTTTGGAACATGAGGAAAGAAACATGCTTGGGCATATGTATATTATGTCAAAAAAACATTAAAATATTAGATGTAACCATAGTGGAACTAGGATGAATTATGGTAATACACTTGAGATGGAAACATATGTGTATATAATTATAGCTTTATATCCATATGTAACAAAAAAAAGAGAGAGAATGATGTTTAAAAATATTCTTGAATATGTTTGTATAAATATGGACATTATAGTGGTGGATGATTTTAATTGTAATTTAAGAAAAATAAAAGCAATTGTGATGGTAAAATTGTTAAATAAATTATGAGAAGTGGAAAGTTAAGTATATAGGAGAATAACCACTGGGCCTATAAAAGAAATGAAATCAGGACAGAAATTGATTATTTTTTAAATATCTGATAGTTTAAAAGTTATAAAAAAGGAACTAAGTATGCTGGATGTTCAGATCATGTGGCTCTATGGGTTAAAGTACAGGAAAATGAAGAATATATAAGAATAGGAAAGGAATACATATAATTAATGAAAAGGAATTAGATTTACAAGAGAAAAAAGAACTTATGGAATTATGGAAACATCATATGAATATGAGAGAGTTTTGTGAGAAATTGACTGTTTGGTAGCTTAATTTCAAAGAAAAATATAAAATGTGTTTTTAGAATGTATAAGGAAGAAAAGAAGAAAATAAAAAGAGAGATATAAGATATTACTTCAAGAAACATTTAAAGACTTATTAGAAAAGAAAAATTCCTTTTATGAAAATGCAAGAGACATATATAAAATTAATCAAATTAAAATTAACAAGTTGTTATAAAAACATATTGTCTACAAGGAAAGAAAGAAAGCACCTTATCTGAATAAAATAATAAAAGAATGAAAATAATAAGATAATTAAAAAATAAGGAAGGTAAGCAAATAAGACAGTAAGAAGGAATATACAAAATAATTAAATAATATGTATTGGAATTAATTGTTAAAATAGCAGAAAACATAGAACAAATTTATAAAGGTGAAAAATTAAATAACAAAGATGAGTATTTAGAACAAAAAATAACTATGAAAAAATTTAACGAAATGCTAAAAGATATTAACATAAATTCTGCAATAGGACTGGATGGAATTGAATATGGTATGTATAAAGAAAAGAAAGAGTGGCAAACATAATTTTTATAGAAGTTATGAAAGAATATTTAAAAACTAGAATTAAAGACAAAGAGATATGTACAGGAGTTATAAAATGTATATTTAAAAAGGAAATAAAGAGGAGATACAAATTTGAGGCCTATAACATTGAATAATATGGATTGTAAATTTTTTATGGGAATAATAACAAAAAAGTTGCACAAATAGATAGAATATATGACCAAAATGTATTTGGAAGAAAATAATGAGGAAGTCAAGAGTTATTATGGATAATAATAGAAATAGTTAATATTATCATAAATAAAAATGTAGAAGCAAAGGTAGTGATAGGGGATATAAGTAAAGCCTATGATAATATTCAATATAAATAATTGTGGAGAATTTTGCATGCATTTATTGCAAGTACAAAATATTACAAGTAATAAAATCTGTTTACAAAAGGAATTATGTGAACCTAAATGTAAATGGCTGGATTGGGGAAGAAGTAAAAATAAAATGTGGAATAAAACAGAGCTGCCCAGCTAGTAGTTTAATTTTCTCATTAGTTATGAATGTAATAGGAAAGGAAATTAATAAAATGTCAAGTAGCGTTGGATACAAAATTATGAAGGAAGTACAATTGCCAGTAATGTATAATTATGCGGATGATATTGTATTAATTGTCACAAATAAAATATGGATGGAAAAAGTAAATGAAAAATTAAGTATAAATTTAAAACATTAGTTTAAGTATAAATAAGGAGAAAAGTAAAGGATTTGGTTTTGAAGGCATGATAGGAGGTACTGAGTTTAATGAAAAATATATACATATATTAGGAATAATATTTGGAGGAAGGAATACAGACAACAACAATGGGATAATGTACTCAAAGAAGTAAGGGATATGACTAGTTTTTTGAAATCATATAGATTTTCATATAGAAAAAAACACACTTGTTGAACACCATCGTACTAGGAAAAATTGCTTATTGTTGCCAACATATACATTATTCCTATTAAGTATGAGAAGGAACTATGGATGATTATATTTTGTTTTATATGGGGCTCTAGGCATAATCCAGTCAATAGAGGGATTCTATATATGAAAGAAGAGCAAGGAGGCTTGGGTTTAATAAACTCAATAGTATATGCAGCATCTTTAATTTTATATAAGGCATTAAAAGGAATTATGAAGGAAAATAAAAAATTGATAGAAATGATACTATATTATAAATACAAAGAACTGTGGGAAATAATGCAAGTTAAAAAACAAAGTAAAAGCATTGTGAATGAAGAAATGAAAGAGTACCAAAACAAAATTGTGTTATGGAAAATAAAAAAAAGAGTATATGTGAGAAAAATAGACAGGAATGGTACTTGGTATTATGAAAACATTTTATTACATTGATCCTTGGAAAGATTTAGAAATAGATAAGAAAAAAACATAATGATGAGAAATAATAACTATAAAAAGTTTAAAGAATGCAATGATTTTATGGAGATTGTCTATTAGAAAATTGCTAGTTAAGGTAAATATGCCATACAAAAAAGCAAGATAGAATATGGAATAAATGTGGAGAGTTTGAGACTACTGAGCATGTGTTTTTGAAATGTGAAAGAGTTAATTTCTGGAAAGAGATATGTAAAGATAATAGGGTGAAACGTTTTTAAAATGTGAACAAATAAATATGGACATAATAGAATGTGATTATTGCTGTGTACAAAAACAGGAAGAAGTGAAGAAAATGGACAAAGTAATATTTTATGGTTCATGGACTATATGGAACGAGAGACTAAATGAAATTAAATACAATGTATAATGGACTTTTTTCAAAGAATATGGAGAAAATAATGTTTTGGTTGTGGATAAAAGAGTGGGGAAAATGCTTAAACAGAAGTTTATAATGTATGGAGATTTGTAAATAGATGTAAATAATGTCAATATGTAAATAATATGTAATGTATATATCAGTAAAAAACTACTCTATTCAGTAGGTGGAGTGGGATCTTCTACATCCACCTGAGCTACCACCATCTGTGGCCTCAGTTTAACATCTCATCTTCAAGACAACAAATTCAGGAGTGCTATACCCCCCTTATGCTGCATGGCAGTGTCAGCAATCAATCTATGCAATACAGGAACAGAACCCACAGCCTTCTGATCCAAAGGCAAGCATGCTAATCATTGTGCCATTGACACTACTGGACTCAAAGTCTAGTGTAGTAGATGGTTATGAATCCTTTAAGATCTGCCCACTAAACAATGCTAAAATGATTATATTAAATCTTATGAAGTAGTTTCTACCAACCGTTTGTAACACTCATTTCATATGGAATTTCCTTTGTAGAGTCCAGAATATTTCAGTATTTGTCAGCACACAATTCTGTTGTTGAAGAAAACACTTATTGGAATGCCCTATCCAGTTTCTTTTTGGATTATCTTACCACTCCTACCTTTCAAGGACTGGAACTTACTCTATTATTTTTGCATCTTCATGACTTTCAGTCCAGTAGTGTTTTCTATTTTTTTAGTCACGGTCAGTGATCATGACTTCTATTGAAAATCAGTCTTTACATTTGTTAAAAAAATATGTTTGTTGGCAAAGGATGGCTATATAGTGTTTGACCCTCTTTGGACTTTGAATACACTGATCCTCTGTTGGATGCTCTTTCATCAAGTAGATGGAGCAGCAATCATTTCCTGTTTGTTCTTTAGGGTGCACCTCACACATCTATGAGGAACTGCTATCGTCAGTAACATCAGATGACCACAATTAAGAAGTTATACTGGACCTTCCTTATTTTATTTCTTTCTCACCACTTGACTGAAGGAAAGCACAGGCTCATTTTCTTTTTGAAATAGTTGATTTTCTGAACAATTTTACTATTTAAAATACAATTAATGTACATATGAAGCATATCACTTTCATTTTTTCTAAAGATTACATTTTTTTCTTAGGAAACATTCTATTTATTTAGCATTTATATGTAATTAGCATACTCCTGCAGCAAAAAAATGGCTTATTTCTAACCTCTGGCTACCTGTTAGGTTATTACTGTCCTTTCCATTCAGTACTAAAATTTCTCACCTATGAATTTAAGGTCACATTCATTTGGTTTATTTTTCCCTCATCTATCTTGTTTCTGAGCTATTTATTTATTAGTTCAATGACTGAGTAGCCTGAAGACGATTTTCACATGTTCATAAAGATAGATATATAGATAGATAGATAGATAGATAGATAGATAGATAGAGATACATATAGATATAGATACATGTGACTGTGTGTACATATATGTGTGTGTTTATATATATATATATATATATGTGTGTGTGTGTGTGTGTGTGTGTGTGTATATATATATATATAAATAAATATATATATATATATATATAAAAAAACACACACACACACACACACACACACACACACACACATATCTATATATATCTATATCTATATATAGGTGTCAGATATCCTGTTGAAATGACAGAATGCTGACACCCTAGTAGGAAAAAACCTTCAGTAAACCACCACAGCAAAAATTCTAGTGAAATGTAGGTAAAATGCGAGGTTTGTTGCAAAACAAACAAATAAAACAATAAAATAGAATAAGTCCTTCCAAGTCAGATAAGCACTTTCGGCAATTTGCCTTCTTCAGATCGTAAAACTTAGGACTGATATTTTCACTTTTAAAAAAAAATGTCCAATAGAATTCAGATTTACAAAAAATAATTTACATCTACCCAATCATAAACATTATACGAATTCATTAAATCACAATTCTTATTGGATTAAAAGCTACAGGCATAAACCAATGGTCTTGTTGAAACAGTACAAACATTAATTCTGCACCTATCACGTACATTCAAGATTTGGTGCAATTCCGTGTCAAGAAACTCTCAGTGCATAATATGCAGTTATTTTTAGCCAATCGTGAGCTGATTGGCAGGTTAAAGGAACTGGCTTTCCAGAAAAAGGTTTTGATTAGTCAAATACTACCTAAGTTAAAAAGGGACCTGAGTGGTGCAATAGGCTTTTATGCAGTGTCATGATTGGCTAAAAATTGGCAAAAAAATCAATATTATACACATTAGGTGTATTTTGGCTGGTGAATTCAGTGGTTTTAAAGACTCTATGATAATGTGAGCAATGCCCACATGACATGCAGCCCCTCAATATGTCACCTGTAAGCGTTCTTTGAACATACAAATCCCTGTTGTGGCCAGTTCCTTTATAATGAGAAAAGTGCGACCCTAAAGTGCGGCCCCTCCAAAACGAAAAAGAACATCTGTCTCCCAAACAACTGGCAAGTCTCTCATCCCCCATCAGGATATTCCAATGTCTATTATTGGTCTGCATAAAGGCATTGGTATTTCCACCAAAAGTGGTCACAAATCTAACTGGGGAATTATTCCCTGAAGATCTCTTCTAATATTTCAATAAATTACGTCTATCCTGACTCGTGGCCCAGTTGCATGCCCCCATAATGTTACCAGATGGATAGCCCTTATCCAGAAAATGAGAAATGAGATTCTGTTTGTATTGATGATAGGTCTGGCTATCAGAACAGATTCTTCGGACATGGAGGAATTGAGATTTGGGAATATTCCGAATCACATGTTGCGGATGGAAACTACTAGCATGAAGGCGTGAATTGTATTGGGGAAATTTCCTATAGATTTGAGCGTCTAAAGTGTTGTCTAACTTCTGACTAACCAGAACATCCAAAAAGGTAATCTGAGTTTTGCTGAAACTAACTTTAAACTCAGTACCCCATTTGTTTTCATTAAGATAGGTCACAAACTCCTCCAGCTAAGTGACATCTGATTTCCACACAAGCCAAAAATCGTCGAGGTAATGCCTCCAGATGTCTATTTCATCAATAGATAGATTGTGGCTGGAGTTGTAAATTAACTCCTCCTATAAGTAGGCCATGATGAGATCTGCATATATGCATGCAAAAGAAGCACCCATAGCTGTTCCCTGTATCTGCAAAAACATCGGTCCTGGAAGTAGAAAACATTCTTAGTCAACATGTGTTCCGCTAGACCAACTAAGAAGGCGTTGAACCCAGGTCTATATAATTCAGACACATCCAGCCAATGTTGCAGGGCCATCAACCCAGTCCCAATGTGGGATGCTGGTATAAAGGGACGTAACATCTAGGGTGCACAAAAGCCAATAAGCTTCCAACTGTGAATCAGATATAATCCTCAAAAATTGTGTTGTATCCTGGATGCGTGATCTGACCAGGGCCAATAATGGTTTCAAATAATAAGTCAAATATTCTGAAAGGGGTTCAGTAAGGGAACCATTACCTGACACTATAGGTCTACCTGGTGGACAAACAGGGTCTTTATGTATCTTAGGTAAAAGATAAAGATATTGTTTTTTAGGTGCCTGAACTGTAAGTTGTGTCACGTCCGAGTTGGTGATGATACTCCCTTCCTTGGCTTCCTTTAAAAAAGCATCAATAGCCAATTTGAACCCCTTAGTAGGATCCAAAGGCATCCATGTATAGTACCTGCAATCCTTAAGTTGTTTATTGGCCTCAGCCTGGTAAGTGGCCCAATCTTGAACCACTACTGCCCCTCCTTTATCTGCTTGTGAAATCACAATATTGCTGTTTTTCTTAAGTTTATCAATATAATATTGATGTTTTAGCCAATTGCAGTACCTCTTGGGTGATTCATTTGGCCACCTGTTCATGTTCTCCTTTTATATAGGGCAGACATCATGGCCTTTGAAATTTAGAATAAGTGAGCACATCAGCGACATCATAAACAAAAGGCAGTCCAATGCACTTTATAAACACACTTTAAAGCATACACATGCAACTTTTAGGTTTATGACTATAGATTGTATTAAGGGTGAATGTAGGGATAAATCTTGTTGTCACTCCATACTGAATGTTAAAGAGAGGAAACGGATAATTAAATTAGGGGGTTTGTTCTCCCCAGGCTTGAATGAACATTATTAATGAATGTAGTATTATCCAATGGGATTTTTTGGTGGGCTGGCTTTGTGACTTTATAAGTGAGTTTTGTTAACTCAGTATTCATAGCAGTTCACTGAAGAAGACAATCTGGCCGAAACTGATTTGTTTCAGGTGTTTTTGGGTTGACACCCTACACCTAGGATTTTTTTGTTATCATGTGCTATTAGTTTCATTTTATGTGTATTGTTGCACATTAAATTTATGATTTTTTACCACACGTGGTGCTGGCTCTCTTTTTGACTTCACTGATAGAACCACTTAGTCAAAATAGGGGAAGTCATCTCAAGCAGTAGACCCGTAACAAGCAGCGTACCCTAGGGTTCAGTCTTGGGGCCTCTGTTATTTGGGATATACTCTTCTGAGGTGCAGGCCAAAACCAGTGGGCTATGGCAAACCAAGTTTGCAGATGACTGTAAACTGGGTGTTGTCATTAATTCTCCTAGTGATGTGGACATCCTCCAAGAGGGTCTCACATAGACAAATGACTGGTGCCAGAAACATGGCCTCAAGCCGAATACCAAAAAATGCATCATCATTCCCTTTGTGGAGAGTGACATCCCCACAAATTATCACATTAATAACAATGTCCTAAGCATGCAATCAGTCATAAGGGATTTGGGCACCCAAGTTGATAGCAACCTGATTTTTGACCACCATGTTGCTTCTGTTGTATGGAAAGCCTTCTACATGGCCCACCTCATAAGTAAAAGTATCTCATCCAGGGACAAGGAGGTCATAACATCCCTGTATTCTTCCCTTATAAGGCCCATTATTGAGTACAATGCCCCTTTCAGCATGTACCTCACAAAGCACATGCAGCAGCTGGAGAGACCACAGAAGTCCCTCACCAGGAGAATCCAGGCCCTCAAACATCTGCCATACAATGATAGTCTAAAAGCCCTATCCCTCTACTCAGTTTCATACAGACTCCTCAGAGGCGACCTCTGTCTGGCATACAAGCTGATCATGGACCCCACCTTGATGGGACTGCTGCATATCCGCAAGTCAATCTTCACTCAAGTAACGCACACGCACAGCCTCAACCTGGTCTGCGACATCAACAGGACTTGTTGGTGGGACAGATTTGTGTCCCAGAGACTCCCCCATCTATGGAATAGACTCGCTCTCCACATCAAGCAGAGTACCTCTGTCTGTCCACAAACCTATCAAATATGCTGGACATTGTCTGTATTCGTACTATGTTGCTAAGGCTCAAACCCCATATCTCTATCCATCAGGTCAATACCTTCCCTTGCATCCATCAAAACCATTCGGAAAGACTTCCTAGCAAAAAGCTGGCTCTGTTATTGATCAACACCGAGATGAAATATATCCTTAAATGTAGACAAATATCTATTCATACCTCACATCTCCTTACTCTCCCTTCTTCACTCACTTCCTTACTTCTATCCGTTTCTCTCCCCTGCTTTTCCTTCTAAATATACCATAAGCCTGTTTTTCTCTAACTTCATATTGCAATTCCTGTTTGTATTATACTAACTTACCTTTAATTTCTCTATTAAATGGTTAAACTTTTTTTAAATATTAAATCATTGTCATTGTCATATAACTTGTACCAATTGTTTCATAGTATGTCTAATCTGGAATAATAATTTAAACTGTATTTGTTTTTTGGATTATTTTTAAAGACTGTAAAATTATTATTCTGAAAATGTTTAGTAATACTTTGGAGCTTTTCTCTCTGGCCCGCCTCTGAAAATGGTTTCCTACCCAGAAATCAAATGTCAATAAATACAATAAATAATTATTGTCAGAATTGGAAAGTTTAGGACTTGAAACCTATACCAGCATGAATATGTTGAAAATAGATCTATAATCACCTATAACATGATGTTCTATGACAATATAATAACAGCTACGAATTAAAAAATTGTGCTGTTATGTCATTTATATAGACTTTACTTCAGCATTTGTCAGGGTCATACACAAAACACCGATCAATAAATTAGAACAACTATGTATTGGTGTACTTTTGATAAGATGGATAGCTGCATGGCTTACAAATAGGACATGGTAAGTATGATACAGCAACTGGACAGGTGAAATTCTAGGTTACAGTCAGGGTGTCCCTAGGCCAATACTTGTTTAATATGTATGTTTCAGATCTATCTTCTTCATCTGAGGTGTTCTACAATCTGTATGCAGATGACTTGAAAATGGGTAAACTGATTACATGTGTTATAGAAATGGTGTGTCTGCAAAAGAATTTGACTAAATTGACCATTTGGGCACAGGAGAATAATATGCTGATTAATAACATCAAAAACTAAGAATATGCGATTTGGGAGACATAGACTGAAGCATGAATATTTAATACGGTGCACAGTGACTGAAACCGTAGAGTCATATAAGAACCTGGGTATATGGGTAGATCCAGCTTTGAATTTTTCTTAGCATATCAACCAGTTAATTAATTATAGTTATAAAAAGTTATAAAACTATAGGTTGTATAAAAGATTTATAAAGTATAGGAAATCAGAAATGATGAAATTGTTGTTTGTTAGTTACATTAGACTCCGAACTAGAATATAAAATAACAATATGGAAACCTTATAAGAAAAAAAGCATGTGTAAATTGGAAAGAGTACAGCGTAGATATGCCAAGGGCATCCATGGATGTGAACAATTAAGTTATATTTTCTTTTACCTGGAGTGTTTTTATTAATTCTTGTTATATTACTATGCTCAGCATACATGATGTAACATGTTTTGTGTATTATGCTGGATGTACTGTATTTGTATAACTTGATGTTGGAGCTTTTCTCCCTGGGCCTCCGCTGAAAATGGACCTGGTCCAGTCGGAATTTTCCGGTTAAAAATGTAAAATAAATGAATAAATGAAAGACTAAAATATCTGAACTTGTACAGTGCTGCATAAAGACATTTGAGGAGATCTTATTCAGGTATATGGGGCATTTACAGACAACTACCTCTGGGAATGTTTGGGATTATTAAAACGTAGCACAGAATCATCAGACAATCTATGTAGAAGATTATATAGGAGTGAGATGTGTACTGATTTTCTGAGAAAGTATCTAATGCATGGAACAGACTATCAAATTAAATTAAAGCAATCACCAGTTTAGATGTTTTTAAGAACACCCTGGACACTAATTATGGCAATAACTGTTTTGGTATATTTGCAGACTATAAGGGCATTATGTATGTATGTATGTATATATATATATATATATATATATATCATTTCTCCCGCATTAAACCCACCTGAAAAAAGACATACAATACCAGTGTGAATCTTAAGAGTGTCGCTTCCCCTCACTAGATCCAACCTGATATAAAAGGCCCTCCGCAGCAGAACCACTGCCCTCTTACACTTCACCAAGTCTATAAACTGGCATAGGAACAATGGTAACATTTGTCAACTGTGCTCCTAGACTTAGCCAACGTTTTTGACACTGTATTATACCATTTACTCTTTTATAGGTCTTTCTCAATCCTGGTTCCTTAGTTATCTACCTGGAAGGTAACAAGCAGTAAAGTGGCAACAGGATCTCTCCTCCTCCTCCCAGTTACCATAGGTGTCCCTCAGGGATCTATACTAGGACTCCTCTTCAATATTTTTATAAACAAGCTTTACACTGACATAGACCAAGCAAATATAGTGCAATATGCAGATGATTCGACTTTAATATGTACAGCCCCCACAATATGTTACTAGGACTCCTCTTCAATGTTTTTATAAACAAGCTTTACACTGACATAGACCAAGCAAATATAGTGCAATATGCAGATGATTCGACTTTAATATGTACAGCCCCCACAATATGTGAACCCCAAGTAATCACTCAAATGTCTTTCCTTCAAATTGAAAATTTCAAACCTGTTCTTTAATCCCAAACAAAATTGACTGAAAATAATTCAAAGAAGAGCAATAAGAGTAGGAGGAAACCAGAACACCTTTATTTAGTGCTTTTGTCAGCTGTTAGCAAATGACTTCTTCAGAATACAAAAGGCACTCTGAACTACTTGTTTAAATATTCTCTCCAATCACATGACTTACATTAATTGAATAATTGATAAATGTTAAAAAATGTGTTTTAAAACATAAATATAACCTCTATTGAAAACCAAGGGCAGCAGAAGAAGTTTCCTTTCCTAAACACATCCCTAAAAAAGCAGCCTAAGCAATTAAAGCTATAGTTTCCAAGAATTAATGCTGTAAACTCTTATGATTCTTTCAAAAAGCATAACCAAGCAAATAGTAAAATAAATTTTACATAAATACATAGCATTAAATTGCTCTTAAAACACCATAAATATAACAATTTTGACTTAAAAAGCTTAAATATTAAAGTAAACAATATTTATTACATATGAAATTCAGCTTTTAATTTAAAAGCACTAAATAAAGGTGTTCTGGTTTCCTCCT
The DNA here is from genome assembly GCF_019279795.1 of Protopterus annectens. NCBI lineage: Eukaryota > Metazoa > Chordata > Ceratodontiformes > Protopteridae > Protopterus > Protopterus annectens. The sequence goes on from NC_056731.1 coordinate 1,955,931,403, forward strand.
ATGAGCCATATTGCTCTTCTTTGAATTATTATCAGTCAATTTTGTTTGTGTTTGTGTTCTCGGTTATGGAAGTGGAGCAGCAAGAACAAGTGGTGAGGGTAGAAACCACTACTGGTGGTTATCTACATGAATTGAATAATTCGATCATGAACCTCACAGCATTGATCAAAGTGCTGATCAAACAGCAATCTGTGATTGGAAAAGGACCTAATTCAGGTCCAACAATGTTTGGGACTTTAAATCATATTAATTCTACAGTTACAACTAAATACAATGGATCACAGGCTAGTTCTATACCTCCTGGCAGGGCAGCCCAGTCACCATTGAGATTTTACAACCCGAGCTCACCACTGGGTCGGCAGCAGAAGGAGGCAGTCCTAGGACTGTCAGTCATGGCGACGGCAAGCATGGGGACATGTACACGCCATTTTCTTTTACGGAATGGATACAGGAAAGTGCAGCAGACATTTTTGTTGGATCTAACAGTCGAGTGAACTATGGAACTTTGGACCAACAGAGCTTTAATTTCGAACAAGAGGTACTAAAACTACGCAAACTACAGCTTGAGAACAGCTACTTAAGAGTTCCTAAGGGCCTACACACATGGACGTTTCCCACAGGGTTGGCCAATGGATCTGAACTGTACAAGGATTTAGTAACCATGTTTAATAGACATTGTTGCGAACTACTTGAACTGCTGGTAAGGGACAATGATAAGAAAATGAATGCCCTTAAATGTCATGTTGATGCTTTAAATGATAGAATAACAGCAGTCTTATGCTTTAATTCTAAAATCAATGAATATAGGGCAGTTTTTGTGAATATAGACAAGGTTATATTATTGCTTAAGAACAAGAAAGTTAAAAAGCTTAACAGAGACAGTATTGACTATGAAAGGGGTACTGCATATCCCCTCCCTTATAATTACAATAGGGGTGCTAATCAAAATGAGGTTGATAACAATGTTATATCTGATGAAGATGTAAATGATGATGTGGGTGATACCTTTAACAATGAACAGGGTGCCCCTTTAGGAGAACCTCTGAGGAGGTTTGAATGCCTTCTCAATCAGAGGCAACAGAGAGAGCAGATGGGGGGGAGGCAATACTACAACAACAACACACAGAGAACGGACTATATGAGCTACCAGGATTCCTACCCACAGAGAGGGAGATACCAATGGGGCAGGGGGATGAGGGGATCAATGAGAAGGTAGATAGTGAGAATGAAGTTACCAATGACGAAAACAAGATTATTAGTAATCTAAGAGGTGATTTTAAAATTTACAACTTGAGTATAGTTACCATTATGCAAGAATGGGCAGAACTTTTTCAAAGTGGTTTGAATTTTGTCCCTATGAGAAGACCAAAAGTAGAAAGTTCTATACATGAACTGATGCTTTTTGTAAGGAAACTCAACCTTAGGCTTTATTTTGACAATAACATACAGTTTGGACCGGTTGAATTATGTAGGAAGACTAGTACATTCATCCCACCCCTGCATCCTATATTACAGATTTATGAGAGTCTCTGTATTTCACAGATTAGGGAGATTTTTTTTGAAAAACAACTCATTTACCAACAACCTCACTGATGAGGAACAGAGTTTACTTTTCAATATAGTGGGTGATAAAAGTATCAGGTTAATGAAACCTGATAAGGGGGGAGGGTTGGTAGCTATGGATCAAGAGGTTTATACACAAAAGATGCTTGTACATTTATATAGTGATACATATGAAGAAACATCTATTAACCAAGTTAATATTGCATATAGACACATAGATATAACACTCATGGATTTATTATTTGATAATCAAATAACACTGGCTGAGTTAAACTATATGCAACAAGAAAGTCCATGTATCCCTACGATTTTTGGTATACCCAAGATCCATAAGTCTACCACTGATCCCCCCTTAAGACCCATAGTGGATGCTAAGGCATCGGAGACATTTTCCATGGCTAAGTACATCGACTTGAATCTGAAAGATGTACTAAAGCAATTCCCACATATACTACAGGACTCATGGGTCTGTCTTAAAATAATCCAACAAGATCTATACAACGAACATCTCATTTTTGCTACAATAGATATCAGAGATTTATTTACCATCATCCCACATGATGACGGTATTAATATGTTTTATGACTTTCTATGTAAGTATTCTGGTTTTACACATTCCAGAATATTGATGTTTCAAACTGTTATGGATTTGATACTTAAAAATAACCTCATTCTCTTTGAGGGGCAACATTTTAAACAGAAGATAGGGGTAGCCATGGGAGCATCATATGCGCCCCAATTTGTTAACGTCCTTGCCGAATGGGAAACTTCCATGGTTTTTGCATCTGAATTATTTAAATATTGTAAATTCTATGGACGTTATTTGGATGATATTCTCATCCTATGGGAAGGGACCTATGAATTATTGCATGATTTTCTTGAATTGTTGAATACAAGTACACATTTTTACATTTCACAATGGACATTAATGATGATTGTATTCACTTTTTAGACATTACAATTTGTAAGGATAAGACTAACCATAGGTTTACTTCTACGTTATATAGGAAGCCAACCTACTCCAATACATTGTTGCACTTTTCTAGTGCTCACCCAGTGCACCAAAAAAGATCCTTGGTGAAGGGTCAAGGAGTTAGATTGGCAAAGATGGTTAGTGAAGAGAATTTTTTTCTGAGGGAAATTGAGATTCTAGAGAACATGCTATTAGGATGAGGTTATCCCAAAGATGTTTTAGAACCTATACTTCAGGAAGTTATTACAAAAAGGAAGGATGGCCATTTTTTTACCTTTATTAGGGTGTTCACTTAACAGTGATCTCAGTGGCATGGAAGATAGTTTTAATAATACCAAGAAATCATTTCAACATTCCATGGTACTTACTTTTAGCCCATTTTTTGGCAAAATAAAAGAAATCTTAAACCACAACTGGATACTTTTTGACATGGAACAACAATTCAAAAGTAAACTAGGTGACCATCCGGTGGTAGTATATAAGAAGGACAAGTCACTAAAAAAACTTCTTGAAACTAAGGTAACTATTGTTAATAAAGGTAGGATGAGGAAATGTGGGCATTGCAACCAATGCCCATATATTCTGGAGAATGAGTCCCTTTATATACAGGGGTTTGGCAGGGTAGTCCTGAAGCAAAATTTTAATTGTCTTAGCAGATGTTTGATATATATAGCTATGTGTCAACAGTGTCATAGTTTCTATATTGGGAAAACTATTAATAGCCTCAATAAGCGAATATATCAACATCTGTATGACATTAGGAAAAGTAATGTCAAGAACGCTTTATATAAGCATATCAAGGAACACCCTGGACATCAGTTCAAGTTTACTGCCTTAGAGCAGGCTGATAACAATGACAGGGGGTCCATCTGATATTTTCTTCGAATATCGTGAATTAATGTGGCAGCTTAGATGCAATGCCACATACCCCCCTGGGCTCAATGAGACTGTCTCCATTTCTAGTTATCTTAAATTAAAAGCTGAATTTCATATGTAATAAATATTGTTTACTTTAATATTTAAGCTTTTTAAGTCAAAATTGTTATATTTATGGTGTTTTAAGAGGCAATTTAATGATATGTATTCATGTAAAATTTATTTTACTATTTGCTTGGTTATGCTTTTTGAAAGAATCACAAGAGTTTACAGCATTAATTCTTGGAAACTATAGCTTTAATTGCTTAGACTGTTTTTTTAGGGATGTGTTTAGGAAAGGAAATTTCTTCTGCTGCCCTTTGTTTTTAATAGAGGTTATATTTATGTTTTAAAACACATTTTTTAACATTTATCAGTTATTCAATTAATTTAAGTCCTGTGATTGGAGTGTATATTTAAACAAGTAGTTCAGAGTGTCTTTTGTATTCTGAAGAAGTAATTTGCTGACAACTGCCAAAAGCACTAAATAAAGGTGTTCTGGTTTCCTCCTACGAGCCGTATTGCTCTTCTTTGAATTATTTTCTGTTCTTTAATCCCATTAAAGGAAAACCCCAAAATATTATCTCAATCAAAAATAATCTTTCTTGGTTACATCTGCAAATAATACTAAAATTGAGGACGTACCACATTACTAAGTTTCTGGGCACTGTAATAGATAGCAATCAAATTTAATCAACATATTCTTAAAAAAAAAAAAAAAAAAAAACCTGTCAGAAATGTGGCTCCCATTATAAGCAGAACAGTTCTTTACAGATCCAGCAGGGAAAACCTCAGCCTCATCCTCTTTACTTCCAGCCCTATTACATACCTCCTATAATAAAATCCAAACTAGCCCCCTGTTACAACAAAGTAGCTAATTTGCCACAAACACTGCACACCAAACTCACCACTGCCAAGCCTTAAAGCAGCTAAACTGGCTAGTACTTAACAACTACCCAACATACTCTAATCTAGTTATGGCATACAGACTGATATATTATCCCAAAAAATGCTCTGCATTAAAAATATATAGTATTACCCTACACCCCCCACAATGGACCTCCATTCTGGTAATAAATTTCTACTAAACACTAGTAAAGCAAATAATTCATCAGGGGCTTACTATACCCCCATTATAGCTCCAAACTTTCGAACACCATCCCTACACAAGTAAGACTAGCTAACAAACTCTCCAGCTATAAAATCCAGCTCAACCAATCCCTTACCCAGCCTTGGTCATGCTCATGTTCATCACCAGGTTGAGACCTCTAGTGAAAGCACAAACATCTTATAACTTATTGCTAACTTTTTGCTCTCCAATACTTGAATCATTACATCCCTAACAGCTTTCCCTCATGCACTTGAATCAATATACCCCTGTTTACCCCCTCTTTAAACATTACTTCTCTTTCTCTTTTTCTAAGTGTCCCCATCCAGTGTTCTCCCCTTCTCATGTATTCCCTGTATATCTCAGTTATAAACCTTCCAAACACACCAGTATGGAACAGGTAGCCTAAATAGAATTAATCTTATTATCTGTTCTTTCACTCCAATGCTATTTACACTGTCCTACAATACAAATATCTCCCCTCCTGCATAATTTTATAACTTACTTCATTGTGTCTTTTGAACTCTTTAACAACTTTTCTGTACTGAAATATAAGAACACTAAACTTCTTTACAAAGTTTTCCCTTCACAGCATCAATCCATTTACTTCCTACAAGATATCAGAGCTACCAGAACTGTATGGACTTAGAATTGTTGATGTAAATACTTTACTGTATGTACCTGTCTTGTAATTATGTTTGCTTGTTTGTTTTTTCCTGAGAAATGTAACTGTTTTTTTTTTTTCTGAGAACTGTCTGAAATGCACTTGTTAAAATAAGTGTAGGGTCCCTATTAAGTCAATAAACACACTAAATTGCGAACGCTGCTTAATCAAACCTACTTAACCCGAAATGGCAAAATCCTAAAAGCACGGAACAGCGATTTTTTTCCTAGGGAAAAAAAAATCACTGAGCCGTTTTTGGGACTTTGCCATTTCCTCCACTGTGGTGCGATTTCAGAATTGATATATTTAAGTAGGGGGTGGGAGGGCACAGCCCTCCACATTGGGGGATGTGGGGTGCGAAGCCCCCCACTTTATTTTGTTGTTGTTTTTTTTTTAATGGCTCAGCATTTTTTTCCCCTGGAAAAAAAATCACTGATCTGTTTGTTCAACATTTAGTTTTTTCGGTGTTAGTGGGTCGATTATATAGCGTTCACAATTTAGTGCATTCATTTATATAATATAGACCCTAAGTGTACTGTGATAAAACTTTTATCCTTGGGTCTCCATTTAAAATGGACTTTGTTCAGATGAACTTTCACAGTCAACAAAGACAAATAAAATAAAATAAAAAACAGAATAATAAAGTAAAGACATATAATATTATAAAAAAAATCTTAACAATCAAGCCTTACAGGCTGTCCCCACTTCTAGTTTAATCTCTTATGTTAAGTTTCCATTGTCTAATTCTTAAAAAGTTTTTAGTTAAGGTCCCATTTGTTTCTTCTGTTTATGCGAACTGTAAAAGGAAACTCAGTGTACCCTTCTGGCAACTTCATGCATTCAAGGACTTCGCTCAGTATTCTGGCAGCCAGTATACAGCTAGATATTAGGAGACGTCCTGAACTTAATTTTTCTTTCCAAGATTAGTACCTTCCCTAAAATTGTTGGAGTCCAAATTTAATTTTTCTTTATGCTTGTTTATGTGTTCATCATCAGGCAGGTTCTTGGCTTACACTTCAAATTTGAGTTTTTTAAGTAAAAAAAATACTTGGGCTTGAATAAATGCCAAAATTGAGATGCATTGCTGATTGAGAAATATATATTTGCTTCAGAAATGAAGCTAAGAGAAATCACATTTCTAATGCAAAAAATATATATATATATATATATAGATCTCTAAATCCTTCAGGGATTCCTGAAGACAGATTAATCATTCTGCAGGTTGCTTAAACTCTTGTCCAGCATTTTCCCTTCAGGTTGATGAGGCAAACTGTAGCAATCTATGGCAAGTAATGGAGATGTTTTCCAACTACCCGGAGACCCCTTGCAACCTTTCAAGCCTACATCTCTGCATTTATAACTCCCCATAGTTCCCATCGAGTACTTAAAGCTGCCACATATTTTACCTTCTAATTTGTGGACTTTCCCACTACAAACACTATTTAAAGGTACCCCTGTTTTGGGCGATAAGTGCCTAGTGGATTATATTCTAAGTTCATGAAAGCATGTAACATTTTTCTGTCAATTTTGTTACAATGTATATTGAATATCTTTCTATTACCACTGGTATCTTTCCATTCCTCTTGGATTTGGCCAAAATTATCCCAGTCCTTATTTGCAGATCCTTATCTTCAACTTCTATGTCTAACCTCCACCCAATCCCCCTCTTATTAGTTCTGAACAAAACATTAGAGAAAGTTATCTTTCAAAGTCTTCCCAAGGGCTGATCTGAAGGCAAATTTTATTTATTATCTTCATAAACTCGACATTTGTCCAGACGTTGTGGGATAACATCATCTGCTATGCTGAAGAGATGGACATCACTACCTTCATCTATCCCTTGGACTTGTTGTGTGAACATTTCAATAAAGATATATTGTTCAGCAAGTGTCTGGAGGCTAAACAACTTAAACTGAATGTCAACAATAGCAAGTCCTTGCTATTTGGGACTGCTGCCAGAAGAAACCAAGTTCTTCTAGGCTTGTGACCATCCTTGGAGTCCAGATTTATCCCTCTTTGTCCTTCATTCTGTGTATTGACTCTGTCTTGCTAGGAATTCTCTTTGTGCTTAAAGCAGGCTATAGAGCTACCTCTTTCTTTACCGCTGATGCACACAAAATCCTGTCAGATATAGTTTACTCTTCCTCTCAAGAGTCTTGTGAAACCCAAACTGCATATTGTACAAAAGAAATCTGCCATTTCATGGTTCACACCCCTTAGAGGGAACATTGACATAACATTCTGGCAAAAGTTAATTTTCTGCCCATTTAACAGAGCTTCTACCCTCCTTGTTATATTTATGTTCAGACTTCCTTCATCTAGCATACTGTCTGTTACTCATAAACTCCCACACCTTCAGAACCTCAAATCACTGTCTGGATTCATACTTAAGAGATTTTTTTAACATGTCTGTTCCCCAGTATACCTTAATCTCTGGGTGCAATACCTTTTCATACTTAGCATTGAAATCATGAAATGATATGACAGCACTAATATTTTGCCTCAATACTCTTTCTACAGGCCAGAGGCAATTGATATGCCTCATTCAATTCTATGTACATCTAATGGACTCTGTCTAATGATTTGAATTCTCTCTCTCTCCTTAGTTTGCACACCTTCATAGTATTTTCCCTTCAAATTCTGTTTCTGTCCTTACTTTGTTAACCTTCATCTTCTTTTCTCTCTTTGACGTTTTTACAAATCTTCATTTTGCTTCCCATCACTCATCCTACTTGTTGATTTCTGGCCCTTTGGAGCTCTACTTGGACTATGTGTTTGGTGATTTAGCCTCTTTCAAAATGCATAATTTTATTTACCCCTGCCCTTTTACTTCAGAAATATCCACTGGAAACACCCTTCAACTTCTTAATGTTTCCACTCCTGTGATACTCAAACACCTTCTTACATCTGTTTTTTTTTTAATAATTATAATTTTGGTTTTGCTGTCATTTGATTAACTAAACTGTGCTGTTGGAGATGTTCTTTGTTAAAGTAAATACATACCAGTGATGGAAAGGAAGCCAAATGGACTACAAGCATAAAACATTTACTGAAATAAAAACAACTAGTTAAGTATTTTTGTGGCTTCTGCAATAAAGAAAACTTCCTCAGAACATTTAAACATATAAAACTTGAACCTTAAAAAGAAACCAGTTCAAAAAGCAACAGCCCTGACCAGTCTCTGTGATTTTTAAAGTCAGAACCATGAAAATCTACTTGGTATCCCTTCTAAAGGGTTATAGTAGCCCCCCACCTTCAAACTCGCATAGATATCTTGCTGTTCCTGACATGTTTAATGTTATTGTACATGCTGGAGTAAACCCAGATGGAAAATAATCTTTCATGGAAATAAATTCAAACTTTGCAGTAGGCAGGAAATTGGAATATTGTTTTTATTGCAGAAGTACCTTAGGCTGTATTTCTGCTGTTTTTAACATAATGATGCTTATCTTATTTATTTTTGTCATTCAAAGGCAGCAGTTTCTATAATAAACATTATGCTACAGATATTAAGGTATAAAACTTGGTGAAGTGCTATAACCCCACCTTTATACCTGTCTGTCCACTATACATCCATATATCAAACCATTAGGAATTAGTAATAAATGTTAATATATTGCCAAAGTCTCATTGCTACATCAATATATCCTTCGCCATTGAGGAAGTGAAATAAAACTCACCAGCACTACTTAAAGCCACCAATGAGTTTCCAGGCAGTATCAGTACATCTCACGTGCATTATGTCAAGGATATAATGACTGATTTCACCTGCCATCTAACTGTTGATTGATTTTCATTTGATATTTTGTATTGGTTTCAAACTTACCATAGCACAGTGGTGCTCACTTACAACTCTAACAAACTCTCTAAAGCAATTTTGTTTTACATTCTTCACTTTACCTAAATTACACTTTTGCATTCTTTTACTCTGTCCTACATCTTTTTGCTTTTGTTTCATAACAACATAAAATACTAGTGCATCAACAAGGAAGATTACATACTCATGCATTCCAGTTCTGTTACACCCTTATATCCCTAACCTAGTATCCCCCTTGTACAGTTACCTGTGTTCTGCTCCTGCACTCGTGTCTCATTATGTCCTTCCTCCTTATGTTTTCACTTTGTAACTTGCCAAAATTCTGGTTCTGGTGTTTTCTTCTTGCTTTGTCTGCTCATAATTCTTTGCACTTGCTTAAGTGTGATCTTGACCCTTTATCCAGATTGTTCTCAGTCTGTAGATATCTTGAATTTATATAGTTCTTGTATAAAAATGTTTCTTCCACTTCTGATCAACATCAGTTATTTTTGATTGAAAAAAGCAGCATAATACATTTTTATTTTATTTATTTATTTTACATTTGTTGACCGGGATTGTCCGACTGGATGCATGTCTATTTTCAGCGGAGGCCAGGGGAGAAAAGCTCCCCGTCATGCCTTGATTCTTTCCTTCTTGTGGAGAACATTTTAAATCTATGTACAGTGTTGATTTGTGCATCTAGCTGTAGGCGTAGAGTTTGTAAAACTCTTGCTATCATTTCTAGAAAAAATGAAACCGCTGTATAACACAGTTTCAGGTATTCCAGAGTCGCACAATTTTCCCTGCTAGATTTATTCACTATTGAGTCGATTTGCCGTTTTACACATTCCTCTATTTCAAGATGTTTTTTTTTCCCATAACAGCAGCATTCATATGAAACCTGACCAAAATCACTTCCAAATTCTTACATACAGATGAGATGATGTGTAAGTTTAACCATTTAGTACTACTTTCCTTTAGTGGATGGCAATATAGTCTCACTAAATATGTCAGAAATATAGGCCAGTAAAACACAAAAAAGCCCTCACTTACGTGCCTTATATCTGTAGTAATAACAGACTTGTAGGAATACATAGTACTGTAATCCTACTCTACAAATGTCCCATCAATATAATGGTTTTGCTGATATTACCAGCAGACTGTCTAGGCATGCATTGTTGTCTGCTTGGTTTGTTACAGTTTCTGAGGAGAGTAAGATGACCGTTAATGGAACCAGAGGGAAAGGTGGAGGGTTTTTTCAGAAAATATCAGCACTGTGGAACCAAATTCCATCACAAAATCGATAAAAGAAAAATGTGTCATTATTACATGGAATGTTGTATTTTTCATATCATATAAATCAGTATGACCAAAGAAGTATTTATTCTAACTAATGATCAGGTATTTAAGAAAATATTTAATAGACCAAAACACAATTAGTTGGCCAGAAGGCCAGTTATAAATGCATTTGGTAAAAGAGATATGAGGTAGTAATATCTAGCTTGTTCATAGTGTGACACCCACCACTGCCACCAATATGTGATGGGCATCAATATGTGTCATCCCCACACTGAGCCAGTAATCAAGGAGCCTGAAACCTCACCTATGACACTGGAGAAGGACATGCACTTGGAATACAAATGGATACGCTCAGTATTTCCAGATGCAGACCTCTCTGCATCAAGTACAATTCCCTTTAAGAGCACCCAGGAAACACACTCAGCCCGGGGTCTAGATGTCACTATAGCTGTCTCCCTCCAGGTCCCCAACAAGAGTCCCCACTGGTACAGCTGTAGGGTTAAGTCCTCAGCTGAATGTCCAAGCCAAGACCTCCAGCACCCTCTCTGTAAACTCAGTGCAATGTGTCCCTGCCCCAAGTAGCTGACACACACATTCTTTAAGATTTAAGTTTCTCTCACACACACACACACACACACACACACACACACACACACACACACACACACACACACACGAAAGGCTGGCACAGGTGTACTAGCTATGCTTCCTTCTCCCCAGACTATAATGTAGATCCACTGCCACCAGACACTCTACAATCAGCTACTCTAAGGCCCTTAACAAAGGGTGTCCAATTATACTGTACAGTATTAATATTAATACAAATGGTAGTTGTTCACCAAGATGGCTAGACCTTCTAGAGTGGGCACACAGTGCACCAAATAAATAAAAGCACTCTCCAAGGTTAGATACTTTCAACAAGGACCAGCAACAATAAAAGTTTTAAATATGTTTAATAATAAATAATAAAAGTACATTAAAATACTGAATATATATTCACAGTAAACCACAAAGTTCGGATCACATCACAGGAAGTATTGAAAAGAACATTAATGAACAGACTCAGGCAAATAAAGAAAATGTCTAAAGTAAGCTTCAATATATTCCTAACTGAATCTAAAAGAATTATTGTTCCCTAGTTAAGTTACTTACTACTGCAAGGCAAGATGCTGTGGGTGAGGGTCTTTTTAGTCAGGCTTCCCAAACAGAATACTCTATATTCTGATATTACTTGCTGTAAAATATAATATCCAAGATGACTTCCAGAATGACTTCATCTGGTCACCTGACTCTAGGCTCGGCTCTCACAGTATCTCCTTTTGAAGTTTGAGACAGGACTTTAGCAGACTGCTACAATACACATTTAGAGCTTTTATGGCAATGCCTGGACACAGAAACATTTATAACGCTTCCCCCATTCTTTACAAAAGCTAACAGATAATGGCTGCTCCTAGACCTACCAGCTCTGGACCTACTCAGCACTGTGGGATGCTGTTTAATGATTTAACAGCTCATTTACATTTCCCTTATTCTTCTTAAAATAAGTCAGCTGGTTAACCATTGTTCTGCCCGTGTCCTCTATTGAAACATATACATTTAATTCAGTTACCATCATACATGCATATTTCTCTTCATTTCAGCAGGGTGCACTGTTGATACATTTTAACACAATTAACACAAGCAGAGCTCACAAACACATTTCCAACACAAGCATTTCTACACTAAAACTAAAGCACTTAACATCTCTGTAACCTCACACAGAAGTAACATTCAGATGGGAGTATCTCAAAAACATTGCCTTTTTTAATCAGGTAAGCCCAATAGACAAGTGTCTTTTTTCATGGGCAACCTGGGAGCATCATAGATTAATGACTTGCTGAGAGTCGCATAGAAGGCAAATGTATTCTAGGGGAATCAAACCCAGGACTGCTGCAGAGCCTAGGTCTAAGTGTATATGATCTTAAATCTCTGTCTTCAACTGCCAGACAAAAGTAACATCTGATTGTACAAATGAATATTTTAGAAATAGTGACAATCTCTAATACTCCTAGCAATATTGGCAACCTCTACTTTTGTTCAGTAGCTAAATAGATTCTAATAATTGACAAGGTGATCCTGAGGAATACCTGATAATCAGGTAGGTAATGAGACCTGGCACTGCATGTGTCAGAGCTCTTAGCTGCACAATGGTTTGGCATATCCCAATGTCATTCTAGAATACGATAGTGTACTTAAAACAGTTGTCTCCATACAACTTAATTGACTGAAATATAGAAGAACCAATTTGTCAGGTAAAATAAAATATTAAAAAAATAAAATTGCATGGCATGCATTTGGTATTCCCTTGAAGGAATCAAAGTCTATCACATCCTGACAGAGTCATACTAGCTTCTGTTTGGCATGCTCTTGAAGTAGGTCCTTGATGTCATCACTGGACTTTTCAAGATGTAATAATGCATGGCCTGATATAACAGTTTGGATGATCCCTGGTGCATCTTTTCCCTAATCCATGAAGCAGTGTCTATTTGGATCTTTTTTCAATGCAGTCTCAGCCACCACATCACTAATATTCATTTAGGATATCCACACATTCAGCAGGTAGAGCCCTTCGGGGTGCATTTATAAGTAGTTCAACCAGAGCCATCCTCTCAGGCCAACCCTCTTTAGTTAACACTTCCTCGAAAGTCCTATTTACCACTTTTTCTCTGAATATTCTATGTTTTCAGTCAACTAGACCTTTATGCCTTTTTTGTTGTTTTTATAATTTCAGTGTAAATGGAGATTTTCTTTTTTTGTAGTGAACAGCAGTCTTCATCTTTGTGAAATATGCCGGTGGTCAGAAAACAGCCAAAAAGAGAGACATCTCTTGTGCTTCTACTCATTAGGTTCTTGATAATGAGACTAAATCCTACATTTTTTATGGAATTCATTAATATTACCATATCCCATTGTTGGTAAGCTTGGACAGATAAAACAGACTAAAAGTTAAAAGAAGAAACAAGAAGCACCATCCCTCTTTATTTTTCTGCAGGTGAAGAACCACCACTAACTCCAGGGGCATCATTTGAAAAATCTCCAAATATTGTTTTGTTTTTTTTTATTCAGGGAAGCCAACATGCCATTGTTTGGTACCAGTTGACATTGAGACTTTTATCATATGTGTTTAAAACCTGTGCTTCTCCAGCCTTGTCTCTTCTGTTGATTAGGTTCCTGGACATACCACCACATACACAGATTTCCAAGTGGTGACAGATCAGTCAAAGACCATCTCAATGCCCCTATATGAGGGGTTAAGGGATCAGTCGTGACCTTTGACAGCTGATATTTATATACAGTAGATCCCTGTATTTGATAGGATTTGTTAGATGCCCTCATCTGAGGTCAGATCAGGGAATCGCTACTTCTGAGTGATTCCTTAACTAGGTTGAAATCCTCCCAAAACTCAGAAAGCTCTACTGTTTATGCAGAAACATACAGCACCAACTTTTGCCAGCATGTTCATCCCTAGTTTGGCACCTATGTCTCTAATGGGCATAGGTAACCTGGAAATGGTTCATCTCCCAGACCCATGCTTACACTTATCAAGGGTATCAGAACTTGTCAAAGATTTGGGGTGCATGGCTAGGCTTAAAAAGGCTCTTGTGGTCATTAGCCTAGTAAACACCTATGAAGCTATGGACACGATTGTATAGAAGCAGCCATACCAAAAAAAAAAGCAAACCAGCCTGGTGAAATCACAACATGAATAAGGTTTATAAAAAAGGTAGAAAATAATAGTCAAAAATAAAAAAAAAAATGTGACACCCATCAAAATAAGAATCTAATAATCAAATTAAACATGCAGCTTAGGAACACAGTAAAAACTACCAAGGCCAAATTTAAGTAAAAAAAATAGCCACCCAGATCAAGGATAAGCACAACACCTTTTTCTGCCTGACACAATCTCAAGGGCAATATTCAGCAGTGTGCTGAGCTAATTGTAAATTGCACCAATACAGAAGCTATGGATATAGCAAACCTTCTAGCTGACAAATTCAGCTCAAACTTCACCCCACCCTCAGTAATCTTACAAGAAATACCAAAACACCATCCAACCCTCACTATCACAGATGACCACATCATAGAGGCACACACCAAAAGCCAAAAATGTGGTGTCTATGGGCTCTGACAATATCCCAGGATGCATCCTAAATAGCATGAAACAAGATATTTCTATGCCCTAACAACACTTTTCAACATCAGCCTCTAAACTGTTTTTTTACCAAGTGACAGTAACAGTCATACCATTGCAAAATGGGAGGGCCATCCACTAACCAGGCAATTTCTATCCCAGAAGTCTGACCAGCTTCATACATAAAGCCATAGATAGACTTATCATTGAACTGAAAAATAAATACATAGGTAACCTCAAAACATTGAACCTGTCACAGTCTGATGTAGTCAAGGGCAGGTCAGGTCTGCTCCCCCTAGTGGACTTCTTTAAAAAAAAAATCACCAAACATATAGATGAAAGAAAGATAATACACCTTGTCTACCTTGACCTGGCTAAGACTTCTGGCATTATACCCCATTCAGGCACTGTTTATAAGCTTGCTAAACTAGGAATAAACCCCTATGTCACCTGATGGATTGAAAAATGGCTCACAAATAGGACACAGAAAAATCAGAATAAGACTTTTGACCTCAACAAAAACACCTATTATGTGTGGGGTCCCATGGGGCTCTGTTCTGGGACTGCCCTTATCTGGCATCTACTTCTCAGAAGTCAAAGTAAACGTCAAGGGTCCATGGTTGACCAAGTTTGCAGATGACTGCAACTAGCAGCAGTCATTGAATCCCTAGTGACTTAGCAATCCTACAGGAGGGCTTGTCCAAAACAAATAACTGGTGTCAGAGTCATAGACTAAAATGAAATGTCAAAAAAGTACATTATTGTGTCTTTTGGAAAATCAATTGCCCCTGGGTATTATCACATTGACAATGCACTCCTAAGAGGAGACCCACTAGTCAGGGATTTGGGCACTTACATTGATAGTGGCCTGGATTTCAACCAGCATGTGTCCAGTGTTGTGAGTAGGTCCTTCTATATTGAACAGCTTATAAATAAAGGGATAGCATCTAGGTTTAGAGAGAGGTCATTTTCCCACTTAACTCATCTCTTAATAGGCTCATCATAGAGTATCATGCCCTCTTTGGTATGTACCTGTCCAAGCACTTACAACAACTGGAGCATCCATAGAGGTTCCTTGCCAAAAGGACATGAACTATATGGACTGCCTCAAAGCTTCTCATACAGTCTACTTAGAGGCAACCTATGCCTGGCTTACAAGACATCCACAGATCCAGCATGAATGGACCTAGTACACATCTTCAAGTCAAAGGGTATTAGAAACAACTGGTCCAGAA
The DNA here is from genome assembly GCF_019279795.1 of Protopterus annectens. Classification (NCBI taxonomy): domain Eukaryota; kingdom Metazoa; phylum Chordata; order Ceratodontiformes; family Protopteridae; genus Protopterus; species Protopterus annectens. Next base: position 1,955,947,127 of record NC_056731.1, read on the forward strand.
ACCAAAACCTCTTCTGCAACATAAACAGAATGGTCTGGAGGGACAGGTACATACCCCAAAGAATATTGTTACTAGGAAGAGACTACAAATATACATAAAACAAAGCTCTTCCATAAACCTATTTAAGTGTAATTTGGACCAGTGAATGGGAAATAGGAAATTTACCCCAGAACTGGCCCCTATCCTCCTAATGGACAGAACTACAGATGAGAAGCATTGAAATACAGCCATGGTGAGGTTAGTTAAACACCTATGAGATGACCAAATCCAAAAAAATGAACACAAACTACTGAGTGAAAAAACAACAAAAAGAACAGTATTCAGTGGTACACGGAAAAACTCCCAAGGAGCTTTAATAAAGTAAGTGCTTTCGTACAGAACAGTATCAGTACCTCTTCAGACTTTACAACAGAATAAAGAATGGTGCTGTTAAATACAAACCAACCTAGTCACAAGATACTGATTAAATAATTGATTAATCATATAAAAGCCATCAACAAAGGTTTCAGAGAATTCCCGTAGTGTTCACGCTAAACACACTGTAATTCTATATTAAACAATAGCATAAAAATATTATTATAAAAATATTAACATAAAGTTATAATACAATAAACATTCCTAGACAAATCCTTTAAAAATGAATCTCGGAAGTAATGTAATAAAAATTATCTAATTAAACTCCTTAACTTCAAGATGCATGCTGTAGAGCATACATCATTTACACCCAGATATCTGAAAGCATCCACTCTGAATTGCCATAATAATTCACATCTCTCTAGCCATAACGAAGTAGGTCCTCCCCCCCAGTTTCAGCCCCTATGAGATGACATAGTGGAGTGAAAATATGAAGCATGGCTAGGCTTAAAAACCTAGTATGCATCTATGAACCTATGGAATGATTACATTGTCTGAAACACAAGCATCTGCTGAAATTGTTGTGCCAGATAGTGGGAACACTTTCTGAGGCAAAGCTAGGCATTTTGTCCAGAGGAAGGCAGAACATAATAATGTCCTTTCTGTGTTGTACTCTTCTGATGAGTAATCTCTCGCTGAAGATGGACCTGAAGATGATAATGAGGTGAGGAAGGTCTTGGAGATTTTCTCCCTGATGTCTGCTTTCTCATAAGAGTTACCTCTTCTATGGGTAGCCATTTATATCATAGATATTCTTTTATTATGTCCAGTAGACTTCTCCTTTAGAATCCTGTTCAGATCAATATAAAGGATGTTAAGTACCACAGACACTATAATAAGTCTTAGAGCAAGCTAGGTGAATATTGTAGGTCTGCCAGAGCAGGCTGAACACATCCTTGCTTTCTATTCTCAAAGAAGCCCTGAAGGCAAGGAAGAATTTATCTGAGAGAGTGACAGTCCTTCATGAAGGCAGACAGCAAGTGCTCACCCTCCAGTTAGCATGTGCTTTTTGACCAAATACCCTTAAGCCAGTTGAGGCATCTCAGGGTTGACCCAGGATAAATGGAGTGAAAGATTTGCACAATTTACCCTTGCACAGACACTGTAGAAAGTCTAGGAAACTGTGAGATACATGACCAGGTACTGTCATGTTTTAAAGACATTAAACTTCTTGTTAAATTCTTTGAGTTTGCAAAAAATCAATACGTTTTCTAAATGAATTTTCAAACACGCTGGCCATAAACACTACAAATGTATCATAAGCCCATGATATGGCAAGTTTAGGCTCAGTCTGTCGAACTGGGGGTTGCATTTAAGATGCACTTTATGGCTCAGGTCCTTGGGCTTCCCTGTGGATCTTCAGTAGACAACTATCAGTGGTTCCTTTACAGGCTCTTTGTTGTTTGGCCATGAAACTAAAACTTAGCTAAGCTAGCCAATTTAAAGGAATGTGGGTGAGAGATTCAGGCTGTTCAGGAACTGTGACATTCTAAACCATTATCTCCACCTTTACGAAAGAAGTTCTGGAAGAGCAGAATTCCAAAGAAAATCGCTCCTTGACCTAGTAGCAACATCTTAGCTTTAGTCACTAACAGACATACAAGGAAGTAACTTTCTCTACAGCAAATGAAGAAGGCAAACAGATGTCAAGGATGGCCTCAGAGTTTGATTATTTGTCAGGTTGCTCTAAAGTGGTCAAAATCAGTCAGTGCAGAAGCATCACAATAGACCACCTGTTTTTTTCAGGCGCTGGAGCAAGGACATATTATGAGGTTTCCTCTGTTTCTTCATTCCACTGTCCAAAGTTTTCCTCATCTGGAGATTATCAAAACAAACAAACAGGAAAAAAAAACATGAAGCAGAAAGATTTCTACTTATTACAAAATGCATAGCAATATCATTCTCAGAAGCTATCAGTAGAGAACTGCTATCCTCATTCTTTCTTGACTCTTAAGTGTCAGGGAACCTATAACCTGGTCAAAAGAAATTGTTGCCTTGCACCAAAGCCTCACTGCCAGCAAAAGCCAACTGCAAATATTGTAGAGATATGGCAGGAAACAGCAAGCCGAGACTTAGTAAAACTCTTTATTAAAACAATAAAATCAAGTAAAAATGCACCATAAGCGCTTTCAAGCAAACATGCCCTTCTTCAGATGAAACATAGCCAGCAAGATACATAATTTAAACCTTATTATCACCAATCAGAGACTAGTATTTTACCCTCCTTTTCCTTAGGATGGGCTTTAAAGGGATAGCAGCATTTAGGCCAGGATGTCTATCTGCCCCAAGCTTTATTATCCATTGGATTTCATTACATTCAGTCTCATTTGTTATATTACCACCTCTGTCATGTTTATAAATAATTTGTAACACCATAAACAAAAAGGAATGCGCAGCATTCACTTCTATGTGTTGTGCAAGTGCATTATGTACATTCTTATGCTTAATATCTGAAAGATGTTTAAATATTCTACTTTTCAACATACAATTGGTCTTTCCTACATAATATGAACCGCATCCTTGACACATAGCTAAATAAATGACATTTCTAGTTCTACAATCAGCATATTTATTCAAACTCTACACCTGAGCTGTTCTGGGATGTACAAATGAATTATCTCGTGAGATGTAGTTGCACGCTTTGCATCTATGACATGGAAAGGTGCCTACTCGTTTTATTAAAGTAGATACATGTGTGTTACTATTAGGTTCATGACATAACATGTCTTTTAAATTTTTATTTCTTCTGAAAGTAAATTTGGGTTGTACACCAACATAGGTTCATAGATTAGTACTAAGCTAACTGCCCTTGTGAGCCATTTTAAGCCTAGCAAATTATCCCATGTGAAACTCAAACCCTGCACCTTGTGTTTGTAAGGCAAACACCTTAACCATTAGGCCACCCTCCCAACCCAGCTATTTTGGAATCAGTGTGTAATACTTTCCAGTTCTGTCTAATAGTGTCGCAGATGCCTCCCACATCACTGCTATAAGTCAGAAGCATACGTCTAACCTCAATGTCTTGACCACCTTCTTTCTCTTTTCTACCAGAACCCCTTATGTACCAGGGTTTGGCCACATCCTGCCTTCTACCCTTAGTCTCTTGTATTAAACTATTTAATTTTCATTGTTTATACCCTCTTTCCTTTAAATTATTATGTAAATATCCAACTTCTTGTTCAAATCTATCTTCTTTACTGCATAGTCGAGAGATCCTACTAACTTGACCGTTCACAATGTTATCAAAGGTGTGCCTGGGGTGCATGTTGTCAAATGATAACAGGCTATTACGCCAACATTCCTTCCTGAAAATACTAGCCTCTATATTGCCTTCCTCATTTTTTTCAATCTTACATCTAAGAAATCTATTTCAATTGTGGAATGATTGACTGAAAACCTAAAAAATTCTGCACTGCTCTCTAAATATTGTACAAATGAGAGCAGCTCAGTCTCTGTCCCCTTCCATAAAAGGAACACAGCGTCCACAAAACGGCAATAATACCCTAACTTGTGCCTCCATGTGTTGCTGTGCGGTAAATATTGCATTATCTTCCCAATGGGCTGGTGCAAGAATGGCATAGGAATTTGCACAGGGTGTGCCCATGGCAACACCCTGTACTTGCCTGTAATATTTCCCTTGAAATAAGAACATATTATATTCCAACACCAATGCCAGCAATTTGGAAATCCGTTGATTACTGTCATTATCTACTCGTGCCTTATTCAGTAATATACTTTCCACTGCTGCTATCCCAAAACTATTGTCTATCACAGTAAATAGATTGTTCACATCCAAAGTGACAAACATATAATTCACATTCTGTTCACCATTCAAATAATCAGATAGACTAGTTAAAAAATGTGCAGCGTCTTTTAATATTCTAGGATATAATTCTAGAACAGATCTTAGTGCACATTCCACCCAAATGGTTATATTTTCAGTCACCCACCCCCTTCCAGACACTATCGGTCGCAGGGGTGGGTTACATACATCCTTATGTAACTTGGGAAGGGCTTTGAACACCGGAACCACCGGATGTTCAATATAAAGAAAATTACATGCCGATTCTGTCACTATACCACTTTTCTTTAAGTTAATCAAACTATTCTTAATTCTATCTATAATTGCACCAACCATAACAGGCAAAATTAATTTAAAAGTCTTTTCATCCTGTAATAACTGTGTCAATTTATCAGTGTAATCCTGCTTATTAAGGACTACAACACCCCCCCCCCTCCTTTGTCAGCAGATTTAATGACAAGCCTCTCATCTTGATTCAGCTCTTTTAAGGCTGTACATATTCATTTGTCAAGTTACAAAACCTATATCTAGTTTTATTATTCAAATACTTTTCTATCTCTGACTGGCAAACTTTGACAAAGGTGGCCATAGTAGGGTGCATGACAGGCATAAAATCACTCAGTTTTCTTAACTCTGTAGTATAACCCTGTGCATTGTCAGCAAACATCTGTTTTAACATAACCATTCTGGCAAAACACATAATGTCTATCATGATTTGACTAAAGTCAGTTAACGTATCTGGAACAAAGCTCAAACCTTTGTTTAACACATATAACTGTGCATTAGATAATTCTCCATCCAACAAATTATAAACAATAATAGTACCCACAGTCATTGAGAGACCCTGAGTCTCTTCTGTTCTCGTTGTGCCGAGAAACTCCATTTCCGCAGATTCTTCTTCTTCACTGGGACAGGAAGCATGGGAAAAGTTCTACTTTGAAACACTGGCGTGTGCTTAGGTCTAGCACCCATCGCCATCATACCTGCTTCCACGCTCAATTCAATACTATTGGCTGACGAAGCCACTTGTGACCCAGGCTGATTTAATGCTTCAGACGCCATTGACTCATTACTATTGGACTGCTCTCTCTCGTCACTACAGCAAACAACACATCATTAGACGCCAACTCTACTTTAATAAAATGAGTAGGCACCTTTCCATGTCATAGATGCATAGAAGCGTGCAACTACATCTCACGAGATAATTCATTTGTACACCCCAGAACAGCTCAGGTGTAGAGTTTGAATAAATATGCTGATTGTAGAACTAGCAATGTCATTTATTTAGCTATGTGTCAAGGATGCGATTCATATTATGTAGGAAAGACCAATTGTATGTTGAAAAGTAGAATATTTAAACATCTTTCAGATATTAAGCATAAGAATGTACATAATGCACTTGCACAACACATAGAAGTGAATGCTGCGCATTCCTTTTTGTTTATGGTGTTACAAATTACTTATAATCATGACAAAGGTGGTGATATAACAAATGAGACTGAATGTAATGAAATTCAATGGATAATAAAGCTTGGGGCAGATAGACATCCTGGCCTAAATGCTGCTATCCCTTTAAAGCCTATCCTAAGGAAAAGGAGGGTAAAATACTAGTTTCTGATTGGTGATAATAAGGTTTAAATTATGTATCTTACTGGGTATGTATCATCTGAAGAAGGGCAAGTTTGCTTGAAAGCGCTTATGATGCACTTTTACTTGATTTTATTATTTTAATTAAGAGTTTTACTAAGTCTCGGCTTGGTGTTTCCTGCCATAGCTCTACAATATTTGCAGAACCTATAACCTATGATGGATATGCAGGCCTAAACCATTTTTTTTGTATAAAGTTCAGATGACTAACATTGTTGTTCCTTCTCCCACATCTAAACAAAGATGATTATTTTTGCAGCTGGAATATACAGAAAGCTTAGCTTCACATGTTGATTTATTTTGGCTCACTGGAAATTCCTGAGTTAGTGCACAAGGAGACTGTTTCAAGTTCGGACATGGCCTTTAACAGTGCCCTTCATGTCTCATGCCTGAACTAAGTCTGCAATTGCAGGAGTAGCTGGTCTCTTTGGATCAGCATAGATATGGTTCCATACCTAGAAGACTAGGTCTTATGAGCCCAGTGATGTGGAAGATCTGATTTTCTTCCAGGAAGTAGGGTTTACAGTGCTTGTGCACAAGTCCTGCATTGTGACAGCAAAGACAATGGTCTTTTTTGGCTCTGATCTTTGATTAGAAAACTGTAGCTATGATCCCTTTCTTCTCCCATATTTAAGAAAATATATTCCTTCACAAGTTTCTAGTATTGCAGCATTAGCAGTGACTGCTCCATTTGCCAGACTTCATAGGTTCATATGTGTTTACAAGGCTAACAACCTCAATGGCCTTTTAAGCCTAGCCATGCATCCCAAATCTCTGACAAGTTCTGTTACCCTTATAAGTGCAAGCAGGGGCTTGTGAGGTGAAATATTTACAAGCAGGATCCTGGGAGATGAACCATTTACAGGCTGTATGTGTCAACTGGAAAGGCTGCAGAAATACCTCACAAAGAGGATTACCGGCCTCAAACAGATGCCCTACGCAGACCATCTCAAAAAACTCCAGCTTTACTCTGTTGCATATCGCCTACTCAGAGAAGATCTTTGCCTAACATACAAAGCTATCTCGAACCCAGAGCTTGTGGACATGCTTCACTTAAAGAAATCCCAATCCCTCCAAGCTACATGCTCTAGGGACCTAAACCTTGTCACCACAATAAACAGAACATGCCGGAGGGATAGATTCCTGTCCCAAACACTTCCCATACTCTGGAATAAACAACCTATCTATATCAAACAAAGCTCCTCATTAGCACTCTTCAAGAAAAATCTTGATGACTGGATGGGAAATAGGAAATTCACCCCGGGGATCACCTCTGTGGCTCTGCTCGACAGTGGCACAGGAAAATAATTTACTTGGGTGGCAAAAGCCAGGGTACCTTTCTGGCTGGGCTTGTATAGGCCCCAGGGCCGATAGCCTAGTACCTACCTATGAACCTATGAACCATTATAGATATTGGTGCCAAACCAGGGATGAATTTCCTGTTCCCCATCTAATTGTCCAAGTTACTTTTGAATTTTATTATGGAGGAGCCCTGCTTCACATGGATGGGGAGCCTGTTCCAGAGAAGGGGTAGTCTCTGGGATACATGCCTGTCTCAACAGCAGGTCCTATTTATATCACAGGCAAGGTTTGCATTTTTAAAATGGGTAATTCTGGTGCTGTTTGTTTTGAGGATGTGCAGAAGGTCCATCTTGTATGCCAGGCATAGATCTCCCCTCAACAGCCTGTAGAAGACAGAACAGAGATAGGGTCTTGAGGCAGTCTGCACAGGGCTGTTACTTATGCCTTGTATTCTTTTACTGAGGAACCTCTATGGACATTCCAGTTGTTGGATATGCCTTGTTAGGGACATACCAAAGGGGGAATTTCATTAAATGATAGCTCTGATGAATGCGAATACAGTGGAACAATTACTTCCTTGGACCTAGATGCCATACCTTTGTTTGTAAGTTGCACAACATAGAATGATTTCTTCACTACTGTAGACACGTGATGGTCAAACATTAGATTACTATCTATGTGTGTCCCCAAGTCCCTGACTACTGTGTCAACCCTTAGGGATGTGTTGTTAATATGATAGTTACCAGGGGTGGATGACTTCCTGAATGATACTATTATGCATTTCTTCACATTTAGTTTTAGTCCATAGCTCTGACACCAGTTGTTTGTCTTTGTCAGCCCTTTCTGGAGAACATTTGTGCCAGTGGGCAATTCAATGACAGCTCCTAATTTGCAACCATCTGCAAATTTAATCATCCAGAGGCCACTGACATTGGCCTTGACTTCAGAGAAGCAAATGCCAAAAAGAAGTGATCCCAGGACCAATCTTTGAGAGACTCCTCTTGTGACTGGCCCCTTTGCAGAGGTGGACTCCCCAGTTCTAACTTTCCGGTTCCTGTCTGTGAGCCAGCTGTCTATTCACCAGGTAACATAAGGGTTTGTACCTAACCTTTTAAGTTTGTCAACAATTCCCAAGTGGAGTATTGTGTCAAATAGTTTAGCCAGGTCAAGATAAGCAGTATGAACCATTTTGCCCTCATCCATTGCTTTGGTGACCTTCTCAAAGAAGTCCACCAGCTTGAGTAGACATGACCTGCCCTTGATTAAACCAAATTGGGTTGGGTCCAGTGTCTGGAGGTTTCCTATGTCATTATTGATCACTTCCATGATATTTCTTTCCATGGCTTTGCATATGAGACTAATGAGACTTATGGGTCTGCAGCTTCCAGGGTCTATAGATGGCCCACCTTTGTGCAGAGGGTTGACTGTAGCTGTTCTCCATTCATGAGGCATGAAGCCTTTGGAGGCTATAGTTAAATTGTAATTCCAGATGGTCTAATAGGTCCTATTTCATGTTATTTAGAAGACATCCTGGGATATTCCCTGGGCCCACTAATGCAGTGTTGTTGGCCTTAGAGAGGGAGCATTAAGGACCAGTTCTCTAGTGACAGCAGGGGAAGTTCTATTTGATGGTATTTCCCAAGGGAAGGTTGAGGGAGAGACAGGGGTAAAGGTGGAGCTGAATTTGTTGGACAGTAGGTTTTCTATATCTTCTGGCTCAGTATCATGCGAAAGCAGTTTAATGACTTTTGAGTGCTCAATAAAATTTGCACTTGGTCACTTTGACAAAGCATGCCCAAATGTAATCCATTAACAGGAGAGAGTTGGAGTTCTGACAGGATTTGACCACACTCCACACACAGGCTTCATTTCTCCAGGTTTTAGAGATTTCAGTCCAAAAATTGACCACAGAAACCTTTCTTCAAGGATGAGAATACCACCTTTGTGAGATCTAGATAAAGGAAGTGTTGTCACATTTAGAGAAAGCTCACACCAGAAATGATTCTCAGGTCTGTTCAAGCCTCTATTCCTTCTCAAAAAAGAGGTACCATACTTATCCAAATAGTACTGTAGTTATGGTTTTCTTCAGCAATGAAAGGACAAAATCATTGCTCCTCTCTTTATCAAGCAACCAGTAACCTTTGATGATAGACGGACAAGCAACCTGGGAGTATTATAGATTACTCAGTGTCACACAGAAGGGTAAACTGTTCAGCAGGTTTTTGTTTTCATAATAAAATTCTGGCATCAGAGAAGACCAATGGCTAGACTCTTCAGCAGTTTCAGATGTACCTTCCATCTGCTTCTACAAACATCACAAACAGTGGATAGCAGAGAGGGAGCATTTTAGTCTTCAGTTAGGTTGCAGCTCATCTTGCAGCTAATTTGTTGTTTTTTTATAAGATAGTTAATCTTACTTTGAGAAAAAGTATTGCATTAGTTAGTCATAACATATGTATTTTCTCACATTCTTTAGCCCTCACTTTGGTATGTATTTTGCAAGCAGTACCTACAGTAGGACCTGAGACTGTTAGCCCTGCATCGTACCATACTTCTGTTGCATTCCTCTCAACTGCCCAGATTTTCACAGAATGTCCATATTTTTGCCTAATATTTTTGGTCTATTTCTCATAAAATTGTGGTTTTCTGGCAAGTCACTGGCAAATTAATAAGGACTGAAGTCAGGAAATAATGGCAGACAACTGAGTTTCAGGCTTCATAGCCTTCAGAAAATTAATGCTAATGCAAAACCTGTTATTCTATCAACTTTCCAAGTTTGTAAGAGCAATATTTAAAAAGTGTCCCTATTTTGGGGTCTTTGTCACCCCATTATTTGTAGCTTTGTTCAGATTTCTTGCTCTAAGAGATTGAGAGATATGTTCTGTTGGTCTTTTTCTTGCATATTCAGAGCCTACATAGACCAAAGCCGTTTTCGGTTCATAGTAATTTCTTGTCTTTTTTTGATTTTATCTTTTTTTATTTATCCTTTGTTGATGATGTTCAGTAAACCAGTCTTTTTTTTTTTTGTTATAATTAATGTTAATTAGTTTCACTTATCACAGTACCCTTATTAGACCTTTTTTAGGAATTTATTTAATCGTTGGTAGTCTTCTGATTTATTGGAATCATTGTTAAATCATTTGAGCAGCTAAGCTGATACATGTTTAAGTGCAGTTGCTGCTCTGGTTGCCTGTTTAAAAGAGTCTCAGGTCAGGGCATTTGTTCAATTGTAATGTGGAGTACCACTCATACTTTTAGGAAATGCCACAGTTCACACATTCAAATCAAGGAGCTATAGGTCTGATTGTCAAGCACGTAATGCCTTTTTATAAGCTATCTTCTTCTTTCATGTTCTCATTCTGTACAAGATTGCCCTGCTGATTAAAGACATAACACAGTTTAGTTAAGTTTTACCTAACTCCAGATCTCTGACCACATATCAGTCAGACAGTAGGACAATGGCCCTCGTCCACATCTCAAGTGATGATGCTCTTCTTTGTATATAATTTATATTTGTAATCACTGGAAACCTCCTCCCTTCTTTGTTGCTTAACGATTTCAAGTAAAGAACTGGGATAAATATGGTCAGTCCATATAGTTTTGATGTTATTCTCATGATGACAATGAGGATGTAACAGAAAAAAGGCTGGCAAAATAAAGAAAACTGCTGTGAATTCTTCACTGGGGTGATCTCTGGTAGGAGGAGAAAAATTGTGCAGATTTCCTTGCCTGATTGATATTCCCTCCAAGATTTGGAGCTACGAAAGATGCAGCATACTAACTTGTCTGCTATTTTCTATACTTACTTTTTCTGACTTTTGTGAAGTGCAGTGAAACTTCCCATTTCTTGTGAACCACTCAATTGTTCCATGGTTTCTTAAAGAAATTTGTCAGATATGTTTATTGTTCTATCCCTATATTTTTCTCTTTTCATATATCTCTGACTTAAAATCGTGACAATTTATACATCACAGTACTCTTTTGTGAATACTGAACAGAAAGACCCATTCATTATCACCATTTTCCATTGCCTGTTTCTCTTACCCTGCTTTCTTCTGTTTTTTTAATCTGTGAAACATCTCTCTTAGATTTTCATTCCTCTGTAATGTTCATAAGTTCATAGGTTGGTACTAGGCTATTGGCCCTAGGGCCTATACAAGCCTAACCATAACAATTCCCTGGCTATTTTTTCCCACAGTATTTACTTCCTTGGATCCCTGTCTAGCAGGGCGACTGACGTGATCCCCGGGGTGAATTTTCTTTCTCCCATCCAATCGTCAAGGTTCCTTTTGAAGAGGGCCAAAGAGGCGCTCTGCTTGACATGTATGGGCAGTCTATTCCAGAATCTGAGGAATCTCTGGGTCAGGAACCTATCCCTCCAGCATGTTTTGTTTATTGTGATGACAAGGTTTAGATCCCTGGAGCATGCGGCTCTGAGGGATTGGGATTTCTTTAAGTGTAGCATGTCCAACAGCTCTGGGTTTGACATGGCCTTGTATGTTAAGCAGAGATCGCCTCTGAGTAGACGATATGCCACAGAGTATAGCTGGAGTTTTTTAAGGTGGTCAGCATAGGGCATCTGCTTTAGGCCTGTGATTCTTTTAGTGAGAGCATTTTATTTTCCTGCCTAATAAATATTTTGTATTGCCTCAGTTTTGTACATTTGCTCTTCTGAAAGTCTTCCCTAATTCTTAATGCTTTGTCTGCTGTTAATCTGCTTCTTTAATTTTCATGTTTCCTTTTATTTCCTGAATGCTATAATTTTATTGATAATGGTTCTTACTTTTTCCATGTAGATTGTCTACATTTTCTTTAAGAATGCTTCCAATGTTGCTAGTTAACCTGCCTAAAATCCATCTTTTTCTTTGATGTGGATTTCTCTGCAGTCTTATTTATTGAGAACTGTGATATTTAGGAGTCAGGTATGACTAAATCTTCCCCTAGTCTTCATTTGAGAGAACCATATATAAAAGGCTTCACTCATGAAGAGTAACTGTCAAACTCACATAATCCCTGAAGGGGATCGATTAAAACCATACTCTTGTTTTTTCACAGCAGCTCCAACAGACATCTGCTCAGCTCACATCACCTGCCAGTAGTACCTCACCTTTCTTTCATTTCTAACTATTCCACCATTGCTTTGTCCTTTCCTTCTCTTTAGGAGAGCTGGTGATCTGTTAATAACCGCTCTGTGAATTTTTCAGTAATTCCCTTTCTAACTTCATGCTTCTTAAGACAGAAATGGTGAACTTCATGACACCAATGCAGATGGACAATACAGCTACGACTATTGAATCCTACACAATTGCACTTTATAAGCACTTACACGAGTGCATGGATCGTGCTATCCCAAACAGAACCAAGATGCTATCCTCCAAAAAAAGGAAGCCAATCTGGTGGTCCCCTGCCATAAACAAACTGTACAACAGAAGGAAGAAACTGTTGCAAAAGAGAATAAAATACCATGAGTGGAGGGGCTCCCTGGTCAGCCTCAGTAAGAAGCTGCGATCCCTGATAAAATCCTCCAAAGCTAGTTACAAAAAGAAAATCTCTACTGATTCTAATGACAACCACAAAGCATTATATAGCTATGTCAAGAATCTCAATGGCAACACACAGATCTGCTCTGAGTTACAGCACAATGGCACTAAATATACAGACCCAACTGATATTGCCAACATCCTGGCAGATAGGTTCAGTGCTAACTTTACCCCCCTCTCACCCCCTAAAGAGCCCAACTCTATGCCGGAAGAATGCAAAGTTCCTGTAATCACGGCTCTACAGGTAAAAACTGCACTCTCCAAAGCCAAGAACATAGCATCCATGGGACCAGGCAACATCCCAGGCTGTGTTCTACACAAACTACAGAACAAACTGGCACCCCACCTAAGTACCATGTTCAGTCATAGCCTCACCTCAGGCTTTGTGCCCGCTGAATGGCGCACAGTGATGGTTATCCCACTATACAAGGGGGGAGCCACCACGGACCCTGGGAACTATTGCCCCATTAGCCTGATGAGCCTGGTCTGCAAGGCCATGGAACGTATCATCATGGAACTTATAAACAAAGACTTTGATAATCTCCAAACTCTGGACCCCACCCAGTTCGGGTTTGTAAAAGGCCGATCATGTCTCTTAAACCTGATAGACTTCTTTGAAGCAGTCACCAAAGCCATAGACGAGGGTAAGGTGGTTCACACAGCCTATCTAGATCTTGCCAAGGCTTTCAACACCATCCCCCACTCTGGAATTATAGATAAACTCACTAAACTAGTTATAAATCCCTGTGTCACAGGATGGGTTGCCAACTGGCTCACTGACACACTGTGAAAGTATCAGACTCCAAATCCGACTTCAGACCAGTGACAAGTGGAGTACCACAGGGTTCATTCCTGAGTCCTCTCCTGTTTGGTATCTACTTCTCTGAAGTACAGGCTAACACAGAAGGTCTTTGGCTAATGAAGTTCGCAGATGACTGCAAACTAGGAGCCATAATCGAAACTCCTAATGATGTGGACATCCGACAAAAGGGCCTCACTGAGACAGATGCCTGGTGTCAAAGCCATGGCCTCAAGCTCAATGCCAAAAAGTGCATTGTCATCCCCTTTGGTAAAAACTCTGTATCCATGAACTACAACATAGGGGGTAGTATACTTAACACCAAAAGTGTGATAAGAGACCTTGGGACACAGTTGGACAGTAGTCTCTCCTTTGCTAATCACATCACCACAGTAGTCAGGAAATCCTTCTACATGGCACACCTCATCACAAAAGGTTTCTCATCCAGAAAAAAAGAAGTTATTGTTCCCCTCTACTCATCACTCATTAGACCCATTATAGAGTACAATTCCCTTTTTGGTATGTACCTCACAAGACATCTACAACAACTGGAAAGGTCGCAGAAATACCTCACAAAGAAGATTACCAGCCTCAAACAGATGCCCTACGCAGACCATCTCAAAAAACTCCAGCTTTGCTCCATCGCATATCGCCTACTCAGAGGTGATCTCTGCCTAACATATAAAGCTATGTCAAACCCAGAGCTGTTGGACATGCTCCACTTAAAGAAGTCCCAATCTCTCTGAGCTACATGCTCTAGGGACCTAAACCTTATCACCACAATAAACAGAACATGCCGGAGGGATAGATTCCTGTCCCAGAGACTTCCCATACTCTGGAACAGACTACCTATCTATATCAAACAAAGCTCCTCATTAGCACTCTTCAAGAAAAATCTTGATGATTGGATGGGAAATAGGAAATTCACCCTGGGGATCACTTCTGTGGCTCTGCTCGACAGTGGCACATGAAAATTATTTTCTTGGGTGGCAAAAGCCAGGGTATCCTTTTAGCTGGGCTTGTATAGGCCCTAGGGCCGATAGCCTAGTATGTACCTATGAGTCTATGAACAAGTGGCACATAATACCTATTCTCCTAACTGGTTATCAGTTTCCTTTTGGGTGAGATTCCTTCCACTGTGACTAAATGTGCATTTCCTGCATTATTATCCCTTAAGCTCCTGCATTATTACCCCATAGAGCTCTTCTATTAGGTGTTAACACCATGGTCCTTATTTCTGCCAGCATTACTGTTTCTAGGTAGAGCTATTGTACCAAAGATAATCAGAATTTCTTTGTGTGTATCCCATCCATTAAGTCATGAGTTTTTGTAGTCCTTCCACCAGCACGAGAAGGTTGTGGCTTCTCAGACAAAATACAAAAGTCAGGCTTCTTTTTGAAGAAAGGGGCTTCTTTGTCATTAATATAAGCATTGTTATACAAATCCACACAGAACTCCTTCTCATCTTCTCATTCACTCTTTCTCACTATGGAACTGAAAGAGAACTCACTGTTTCTTACTCATTACAATTTGTTGGATTTTATCGAAGTTTTCTTCAACTCTGTCATCACAGTTGTCAGAAAAAGAACTAGTCCCTTCAGCTGTTAGAAAAAGTTGGCTCAGCATTTTAAACACACCAGGTGAGTAGTTTGTCTTATGCTCAAGCATGCAGGAGCTTTTACATTATGCAAGAAATAAAATGAAACAATGGTTTGCTTTTGCAAGATGCTGCAAGAAGCCCCTGAAGGAAGAAAATTGAAATCAGGTGAAAATCAAGCAACGTTCTTCTCCAGGCATTATCAGTATTATTATTATTACTGTTAATCACTGAGTATTCTATCACAGGCATTGTCAGTATTATTATTATTACTGTTTAATCACTGAGTATTCTATCGCAGGCATTGTCAGTATTATTATTATTACTGTTTAATCACTGAGTATTCTATCACAGGCATTGTCAGTATTATTATTATTACTGTTTAATCACTGAGTATTCTATCACAGGCATTGTCAGTATTATTATTATTACTGTTTACTCACTGAGTATTCTATCGCAGGCATTGTCAGTATTATTATTATTACTGTTTAATCACCGAGTATTCTATTGCAGGCATTGTCAGTATTATTATTATTACTGTTTAATCACTGAGTATTCTATCGCAGGCATTGTCAGTATTATTATTATTACTGTTTAATCACTGAGTATTCTATCGCAGGCATTGTCAGTATTATTATTATTACTGTTTAATCACTGAGTATTCTATCGCAGGCATTGTCAGTATTATTATTATTATTATTATTATTGTTTAATCACTGAGTATTCTATCGCAGGCATTGTCAGTATTATTATTATTACTGTTTAATCACTGAGTATTCTATCGCAGGCATTGTCAGTATTATTATTATTATTATTACTGTTTAATCACTGAGTATTCTATCGCAGGCATTGTCAGTATTATTATTATTACTGTTTAATCACTGAGTATTCTATCGCAGGCATTGTCAGTATTATTATTATTACTGTTTAATCACTGAGTATTCTATCGCAGGCATTGTCAGTATTATTATTATTACTGTTTAATCACTGAGTATTCTATCGCAGGCATTGTCAGTATTATTATTATTACTGTTTAATCACTGAGTATTCTATCGCAGGCATTGTCAGTATTATTATTATTATTATTATTATTGTTTAATCACTGAGTATTCTATCGCAGGCATTGTCAGTATTATTATTATTATTATTATTATTGTTTAATCACTGAGTATTCTATCGCAGGCATTGTCAGTATTATTATTATTACTGTTTAATCACTGAGTATTCTATCGCAGGCATTGTCAGTATTATTATTATTACTGTTTAATCACTGAGTATTCTATCGCAGGCATTGTCAGTATTATTATTATTACTGTTTAATCACTGAGTATTCTATCGCAGGCATTGTCAGTATTATTATTATTACTGTTTAATCACTGAGTATTCTATCGCAGGCATTGTCAGTATTATTATTATTACTGTTTAATCACTGAGTATTCTATCGCAGGCATTGTCAGTATTATTATTATTATTATTATTAGTATTGTTTAATCACTGAGTATTCTATCGCAGGCATTGTCAGTATTATTATTATTACTGTTTAATCACTGAGTATTCCATCGCAGGCATTGTCAGTATTATTATAATTACTGTTTAATCACTGAGTATTCTATTCTAAGTCAGTTATCATTTAGTCACAAGGAATCCTTTTATTTTCCTAAATGTTGGTATTGCTGTCAACTGTTTCCTACAGTGTTAGTGACAGGAACTTCAAACACTTCTCAAGCTGTCTGTTCTTCCCTGTGTGGGTAAAGGTGGAGGAGAGCTCTGACTACCCTTCGTGAGGTCCACAGGGACACTTTTAAACTTAAGTCAGTTTCTGCATTTCATGTACTGTCATTATTTCTGTATTTCACCTACTGCCATTACTTCAGCTCTGGACTCTGATGACTTGCCACTGCTGCTATTCATGGGGACCCATTTGAAAGCTACTTTGTCTGTGACATTTGCATTTTATCAGGATGCAGAGTGCACATTTGTGTTGACTGCCCCACTGGTACCCACGTCTGGCCCATCATCGAGGGAAGAGTTAACATTTGCTGAGATCAGGATACTCCCACAATTAATAACAAAGCTTTTACAGGTACCAGTAAAGAAAGAAAAAAAAGGCTGAGCATGATGATCTCTCAGAGGAGAAACTCTTTTTGGTATCTTTCACTCTTATTGCAGAGACATTCAGGGATTTGTCAGATAGATGGACATCTATTCTCAGAGGTCTTCAGTGACATCTGAGTAGCTTGCATATTCAGTTTTGCATCTTTATGGTGTTTCCATGTCTTTCAAAGTTCTTTGAAGTAACATATACTGTGTATATCCCTTGGGGAAGGGATGGCATTTACTGATCTATATTAAAGATAAGACTCTGCCATGTGTTGTGTTCTTTGTAAATGTTGTGGAGTCTCTGTGTGCCTCATGGTGACTTTACGATACAAATAACCTTAGGATAAGTATGACAAAGTTGTGACTCCTTTCAACTCTTTGTGCTGCTGTCCTTTACTCTGTCCATAACACAGTGCAATACTGTAACTTGTAACTTGTTTGGAATTATTTTCTTATGTATCCTTGATGCATTTTACCTTGCAGACTATGTACCAGAGGAGAAGAGCAAGCTAATCAGTGGTGATGAAAGAAAACATCTCAATCATGACCTTCATGACACACAACAAAAAGTTACAGGTAGATTCTTATGCAGCATATATTGCTTTGCATGCATGAGTAAGTACTTAGCAAAGAATATGCAGTGGTATCATTTGGATTAATAGAGAAGACTTAGGTAGTTGTTTGCTTTGGATGTTATGCATTCTGTGTGTTTGCAAATGTGTAGTTTATGAAATATTAATGACTTTGGTAGTTTTGTGTGCTTGACCTACTCAATGCAAACTTTTGTTTATTGAAATGATTTGATTTTCACTGTTTTGTTTATTTAAGTGAGGCCCTTCTGTAGGATGTCCACATCATTTGGGGACTCGACTATGGCTCCTAGTTTGCAGTCATCTGCAAACTTCGTTAGCCTGAGGCCTTCTGTGTTAGCCTGTCGGCACCAACTAGAAAACCTTTTCCATTAGCTAATATAATTTTATAGCATCAGGTTTTCTTGCCTCCATTAGTACCTGCTGCACAGCTTCAGTAAACAGGTGCCTAAAGGGAATTAAGACCCTATCATCCAGGTAGTCAGCTGAAGTTGACTGGGATCAGAGTGTATCAAACACCCCTGATCTTGTGTAAGCAGAATTCAGTCTATGAGGAAGCTTGTAGTAATTGTTCCTAACCATTTCCAAACTGAAACAAAACAAATTAAGAAGAAATTACAACGAGCAGAAAAGTAAACAAAGAATATTCAAGACCTAAAACACAACAAAGCTTTCAAGTCTAGCTCTTCATCAGTGCATATCCGAACTGTATTGTATACAATCAATCTATAGCAGCCCTCTAACTAATTACACAATAATGCAATTAATAAAACAGCAACAGCCCTATATATACATATATATATATATATATATATATATATATATATATATATATATATTTATTCTGTTGTTTCTTTGTATTCATTATTTACAAAAGAAGGGAGAACCACTTCTGCCTAGGCCATAAGAGAGTCACCATAATGATCTTGGGATTGTTCCTTTTGAATCTCGGAAATGCCCTGGATATCAGTGGAAATGTGGAAAAGCACCGGAATATACATGTCCAGGGAAAAGAAAAGGCATCTGTCTTCCAAGCCTTCTTGCACGGAGTTCTGGATTAGAATCTTACCAGCTGATTGTTCAGAGAGGAAGCAAATAGTTCTACTTGAGGAACTCCCCACACATGGATCATATCCTAGAGGATTCCTGATCTAGTTTCCATTCATAAGGGTCCACCCTTAGCCTGCTTAGCTTGTTTGCCACACACATTTGCTCTGACAGAATGCAGGATACCTTTAGAGTGTGACTGTGCTGTGAAGCTATATTCCAAGCTAACATGGCTAGTCTGTAAAAAGGATATGACCTGCCCCCCCCTAGTTGATGTATCACATGACCATGGTATTATCTGTTACAACTTGTAATGTAAAGAAAACGAACACTGGATACAAAGTTTAATAAGCACTTTCGTCTGTTATTACACTTGACTTCTTCAGATTAAAACGAGTTTTTCATACATCACTTCCTTTTATAGCCAGGCTAAATCACATGTCATTAAAGCAAAATACACCTAAAAATCTTTGTTGTTTTTTTGTTGTTGTACACAGATATATTTCGCCTTTTTGAAAAATAAATTAAAACCATACTTCCTTTTTTACATATTATAAATATTCTATCAGCCCCCATGTCAAAGTTAAAATAAAATGCAATACAAAATACACTTCCACATAAGTAAATCATACATTTAAAAATAGGCAGATTCTTTACTGTGTTACTACAAGAATATACATGTGTGCCCTCCCCTAAAAATATAATTCAGCTTTTAATTTTAAATAGCTGGGGAGGGAAACTACATCATTCAATCCAGGCGGATTAGTGGCGTCCACCCTAAGTTGCCACATAAGTTCTTTGAATTCTAGAAACAGTTCCTTAGGGCCACCCCTACTATCACATACTACCTGATCAATTGCTACAATTTTAAACTTGTGATCAGGATTCAAAATAGTGTGTACAGCCAATACATTATTTTGATTACCCTTCCTGATGTCATACATATGATGGTAAATGCGAAATTTAAACGCTTAGTCTTCCCTATGTAAAAACTTTCACAGCCTTGACATGGGGTGACACATACAATGTGTGTACTGCTACAGTTCAGTTTCAAATTAAGTTGAACTGTACCATATCTAGGAATAAAAACTTTTTCTGTGTCTAATACGTTGGCACATTGGTTACAATGTCCACATTTTAACATCTTGCCTTTCTTATAGTTTAGTCTTATAGTTGGCTTCAGTGGCTATGCCCATTGCCCATACCTTCCTGTCATCAGCTCCCAACATCATGATGAGCCACCACTCTCCAGCCAAGGTACTGTCATCAGAGCAGCAGAGTGATCCAGGTGGGAACCACTATACCTCCCCCAAGGATGAACACATGCTATCCTCTCTGCCTATGCTAAGTACCCAAGCCACTACACATTTGATAGTTCACTCACACAACACACATGTATGACTTTCTCTGTTGTCAGATCTGATTGTTTCAAAAAATTCTGTCTTTAATGAGAGACATACCTGTCAAAATTCACAATCATAACTCTGTTTTAATTCACTCACATACAGTTCACTTTTCTTGCACTCCTTGGTTTCAGGTAGGCAATTAATGTAATTCTTCTTTGGCTTGCAGTGTATACTACCAGTCTGCTTCTTTACCCAATAATTAGGGTGAAAGTAATAAGTACTCTCATGTCTTCCTCACCTGTGTATGAAGAATTAAAACATACAGGAATTTTCTCCATTCTGTCACTGAGGCCACTTGTGAAGTTATACAGATCAAATGTTAAATACAGAACTGTGTATTTTCTTACAAGTTCCTCTGCACCTGAAGAGATTGTGGAGTTTGAATTGTCATCATACTGTACCAAAAAAGAAATATAACATTTATGAAAAAGTGATGCTTGGGTTGTATGCATAAAAGTCAAGGCAATATGTATTTCTGTGTTTTAAAAGCAAGGGGGCTAGTCATTAGACTTTTACTGAGGGAGACTTGTGTATAGAAGAAGAAACAATAATAGAAAGTGAATTGCTTAGATGGCATCTTGTCTTGGTGAGCGGAAACAAAATAAATGACTAATTCTTTCAACTTGAGTACCACTTTGACACCATGTTCAGTCTTCCAGACTCAAGTTCTGTTATTCCTGAATGAGACATTAGCAGGTAGAACATAAAATACATAAATTAAGGATTTAGATATGTTGCTTTTTAGAGTTTTGCTCACAAGTCCTAAGCCCCCAGTCACATGACTTATGTAGCAAAGTTTCTTTATTTCCTTAAATGTATACTACACTAGGTGATTTTACATTAAACACCACCAATGAATGCCAAAGGTACATGTTCTATATAAGTACTCTAGGGACACACATCAGTGACTTGTGATATTCCTGTAATATATATATATATATATATATATATATATATATATATATATATATATATATATATATATATATATATATATATATATATATATATATATATATACTTTATCTGTATATAACAGACTGATTTATTTGTACTATGTTCATAAGACAGTTTAGTACCATGTGCATAACTTGTGGTATTGTTTGGAATTTTTTTCTTGTATCTGTTCTAACTGTAGTAGAATAACTGTATCTGTCATGCTGTTTGCCTTGCAGTGTATGTACCAAAAGAGAGGAGCCAGAAAATCATAGATGATGCAAGTGAACTTGACAGTTGTGAAGTTGATAGGATCCAACGAAAATCTGCAGGTAGATTCTTATGCAGTGCATGTTGCTATGAATGCATGAAAAATTATAAGGGTTGTTCAGTGGGTTTATATTATATTGCCGAAATGGCAGAACACTGAATGCCATTTTAGCAACACATAAACATTGAAATACCACTAATGTGAAAGGCCAGGTCACCATTTTTTTCTCAGGCTTTATTTTACACAGTCTTAGACAACTTTGTGTTCCTGTGTTCAGCTTCACTCCTCATGGTTTTCTTATCAGTTGGTCTATGTTCACTTACTGGTTCCTACTTATAAAAAATGTTAGGGGTTGCTCCCATTATTATTATGCCATATATGCAACGGGCTTTAAATGAATATGCTGCTGCTTTTGCTGCCAGACCATGGACAAGGAAAAGAAAGGTGTTTATATCCCATTTAACTTATCATGGACCAAATGACATAGAAAATTGTATAGCAAGACCAGATAGACATGGAAACAGTATCGTAACCACGCAAACTATTCCGCCCTCATCTGAGGCCCAAGGTAAGAATATAGCATGTTTGCAATAAAAAACACATACCTGTTTAGTTCCATATGTAAGTAGTCATATGTCCGTAAGATGACACATCTATCCTTCTTACAGTAATGTCTGCAATACTATATGGCTGTGATGTCAGCAGCATCCACCTATGAACTTTGCACAGTAATGTACATCAAGCATTTTACTTTCCTCCATATCGAACTATAACTACATTAAAAATATGTAAAAGCCAGTGCACAGCCAGTCATCACTGGCACAGGGTGGTGGTGGAGGATAATACATCAAGGTGAGACTAACACCAAAGAAGTGATTGCAAGTTATTGAATTGTATTGTCTACTTGAAAATTCTGCAGTATACTTACAAGTGGTGCCCTCCATATCAGAACCAACATCAACATGCATATTAAAATGCTCCATATTAGTACACAGGAGTAAATACAGCCCCTCCTCCCAAAAAGAGGAAAGGAAAAGAAAGTGTACAGGTCATCTAAGGAAGACAATAGTTGTGTAACTAAATAGTACATTCCAACATAAAACAAATCAATGTGTACTTTTCCAGTACAATGGGTAATGTGTTCTTGGATATCCACTTGTGTGGAGGATGGGCAGTTTTATATCATAGGCTTAACACATTTGTGGGCTACTAATATCAAACCCCTGACCTTGATAGAAAATGATTCAACACTCTTCAGCAATAACATGACAGATAAGCATAGAAAATGTTCCATAATGTCATGCTACATTTTTTCACAAACCTTTGTAATGTAACATATAATGGATATGCATGCCTATGCCATCAATAAGGAACAAACAATGCACACACTAAGCTATGGGTGTATTGTAATACAATCCATCGCTAAGTTTGAAATACAGCATTTTATAAAAAAAATGCAAATTACCTTTGCATAAAGTTAAATGCGAAGTTAACAGCCCATCGGATTAGCACACTTGTACCATAGTAAGTGCAATAAATCAAAAGAAAACAGGCAGGTACTTGTGCGCGAAGTGGGTAACAGGTCCGTCACAAGCTTCTTATAATATAAGTCCAAGTATCCAAATATCCAAATAAAGTCGATGCAAATTCAGTATAAAATCAAGTCCATTTATTAAGATACAGCGAACAAAACATGAATGAAGATGAGCGCTTTCACTAAAATTTAGCTTCTTCAGATCTTTACGTAACATGGTATAGTTCCACCCTTTATATAGTGTTACCATTAGTTTTCAATTAAAATAATTGCAAGCAATTATATAAAAGGAAATCCAAATTATTATAAAAAGTCATTGTAAAATCAAATATATCACAGAAGTAATTATCACAAAAATCGTCGTCATCAGCCCTTGAGTGTAAACCATTCTTTTTTCATACAGCATAAACACCTAATGAAAATATTTATACATTTCATTAATGAGGTATTATAATTATACCTAAAGTAGTTTTCAATATAGAGTGTTAGGATGTTACAAAGATTATATAAAAAAGAAACCTGTGTTACGCTGAAAAAATGCCATTAATGTAAGTGTAATTACGCTTCAAGGATAAATAGTCAGCATCAACCATTTAATATGTTTTTTATATACATTTTCTGCAACCGGGACATATAATTATACATTCAAACATTTAAATGGTACATTGTAAATATGCCTGGATGAACTTCGAATAGGAATATTAAAATTGGTTATATTATATTATGTTGTATACAAGAAATAAATGTATGTATGTAAAGTATATTTGTACCAAAATTATGTAAATATATCTCTAACAAGATATATGTGTGTATATAACCAATGTGTATATGTAATAGATGCGATGTATATATGTATATATAGTATGTCATTGTATACAATATTAATCTATATGTATAATTCAATTGAATAAATGTGTGTGTATAGGTACATGAATAGATATGGTGAATGAAATAAAAACAGTGTCATATTGATATATGAAATGATGAATAAATAAATAAATAACTTAAACAAGTCATGTAACATACGATATATATTAATATAAAATGTTAAAAGGTATATATAAAAAAAATATATATATATATATATATATATATATATATATATATATGCGTTTATATGTAACTAAATGTGTCAAAATCATTATATATATATATGTATGTGTGAATTAAATATATGTGAATGTATATAAAAAAGAGGTATATACGGATATATGGAGGGTTTCATTAATATAAATATAAATATAAATTACGTATAAGAGCATGTGAAGAATGGGTATGATGTAGATTGGTAAGTATATAGAGAGATCATATAAAATATATATCTATATTAATATATTGATATGTTGATATGTATGTATGTAAGGAGTATTAAAATCAGTAAATAAATACAAGTAAATGAATAAATATTGGGACTAGTATGGATGTGTACAAAATTAAGATGATAGTAGAATATTAATATATTATAGTTGGTGTAAAAAGTATAAATATGATGTATGAGATTGGAGGCACTGTATAATTGTAGATTGGCCTACATATGGCTTCAATTATTTAATATGTCTTCGTTGTCTTAGGTATGGTTTGATCGAAGCTCTTTCATTTAAACCATGCCCCCTATCTGCCCTCAATAAAATTATCCAGCCGCTTTCTTTATCTTCTGTGTAGCATCTTATATTTCCTCCCCTTGGGTTTGGTGTTATAACCTCCAAAACCCTAAATGTAAATGTATGTTGGGCCCCTGTTTCTAGAACATGTTTAGCCAAAGCATTGTTAATATTTTTCTTTCTGATGTTATAGCAGTGTTCCCTTATTCTGTCTCGTAGGCACTGATTAGTTTTGCCTACGTAGAACGATGAACAAGTCGAGCAAACTGCTAGGTATACGACATGGCATGTCATGCAGTTGGCATTGGCATTAATAACAATTTCTTTGTTAGAGTCTGGATGTATGAAAATGGGATTAGTATTAATTAGTGAACAGAAGTTACAGTGGCCACAAGGCTTAGTGAAATTGGCAGTACTCATATCCTTTCTGTATGTATTATAACATAAAATCCTCTTGAGATTCATCTTATTCCTATACAGAAACATTGGTTTATCACCCACTATTTTCTTAATATCATCATCAATTGTTAAAATATCCCAATATTTACCAATGATGGACCTAATCTCATCATTGCCTCTGGTAAAGTAAGTAGAGAACTTAACCTTAATTGGATTAATATTAGAATTCATGTTTCCTGTATTGGCGGTCCAAAATAAGGTGCACCTCTTGTTTCTCTTACTTCAGATGTTATTTGTAGATGTTCTTCAATTTCATTTAATTTGTAACCCCTTGCTAATAACTGATTTTTCAAATCATTCAAATCCCTTTCAAGGCCTATTTCATTAGAATTCATTCTGGACATCCTTAGTGCCTGTCCTTTCATAATATTTTTAAAAACATATGTTGGGTGCATGCTGGTTCTAAACAGTAGCATGTTTCGATGACAGTTCTTTCTGAAAATTCCTGTATTAATCAACCCACATGGCAGTTTTTCAATAAACAGATCTAAAAATTCAATTCTGGTCATACTGTATTGTATTGTAAACTTAAGACACTCAGTTAGATGATTAATAACAATCTGAACTTTTTAATGATTCCCCAGAAAGTATTGTTAGTGCCTTGTTTGACAATATATTAGATTGTGTATCAGCATACGAACACAAATTGTTCCAGCAGAAGAAGACAAAGGTCTCTAGAGACTTTAGGGACTTTAGAACAGGGAATGTCTTCACTTGGCCCAGAAATGTTACCTATGATGTTAATGCTGTTAGAAATGCACAAACAACTGCACATATGAATGAAAGAATAACTATTAATGAGAATAATGACAATGATACTAGAAAGCACCACTATGATGATATCAATAGAGCTTCATCTAGTAAGAACTTTTACTCAAACACTGACAAGGCTATAAAGAAAATAACACACACTACTGATGAACCACCATCAAGTAGTTTTATAGCTTCTGGCACATTAGGGAATGCTGTAATGCATGGGAAAGATGGAACGAATCCCTGTATTGTCAGCAGCCACCTATCAGCTCCACCGGATAATAATATAACACTTGAGAATGATACAAGTATCACTTGCAATGATTCCTCAGATGTTATACATTTATATATATATATATATATATATATATATATATATATATATATATATATATATATATAAATATATACTTTATCTGAATATAACAGACTGATTTATTTGTACTATGTTCATAAGACAGTTTAGTACCATGTGCATAACTTGTGGTATTGTTTGGAATTTTTTTCTTGTATCTGTTCTAACTGTAGTAGAATAACTGTATCTGTCATGCTGTTTGCCTTGCAGTGTATGTACCAAAAGAGAGGAGCCAGAAAATCATAGATGATGCAAGTGAACTTGACAGTTGTGAAGTTGATAGGATCCAACGAAAATCTGCAGGTAGATTCTTATGCAGTGCATGTTGCTATGAATGCATGAAAAATTATAAGGGTTGTTCAGTGGGTTTATATTATATTGCCGAAATGGCAAAACACTGAATGCTGTTTTAGCAACACATAGGTTCATAGATTAGTACTAGGCTAAATACCCTTGCGAGCCATTTTAAGCCTATCCAATTATTCCCTGTGAGATTCAAACTCTGTACCTTGTGTTTGTAAGGCAAACACCTTAACCATTAGGCCACCCTCCCAAGCTTCATAAAAATTGAAATACCACTAATGTGAAAAAAAATGCAGCACCTAACAGGGAGACTCAGTAAGCCGACCTTGTCAAGTGTTAATATTAGTTGCACTCTCTTACACCTCCCTTTACGAAGCACTTTATTGTACAGAGCATGGCAACTTAATAATGAGGTAATAAGTAATAGTAACACACTAAACAGATGGTCGTACATGTCCCACAAAAAATACTGCTGCTATTCCAGTCTCAATCTGTCTGTCTCTCTGTTCACCCATTCTGTTCCGTAAGTTGTCACTGTCTTTCAGTTTTGTTATTTAAATGGTTCAGCTTAGTAATTCCTTTGTGGCATGATGAGATAATGCTCACATATATAGACAGATTTCTGACTACTTTCAAGGGTTCTAATCTAGGCATTACCTAAATGTTACTGACTATTTTATGTGTAGCTGTTGGCTACATATTATGAGCCACCCTTATCCTGCTTTAGTCATAGGCTACTTTGTCCCTGCCTCCCTCTCCCCGATATATGCATCTTCTGCATTCTGTGTCTTTAGTCTTCCTTCTCTGCATTTGCACAATGTCTGGCACTGGGCACCAGCTGTAACTAAGGCAAAATGGAAGTGCACACCTTATGGCAAAATCTTTTCAGTTTTTGCCTTCAGATGCATTACTTTGTTACCCTTCATGCTGCTGTGCTTAGCTATGTATAGTCCCGTTAATCTACTTTTCAACAAGTTTAAGAGTTGAATGTACAGCTTACAGTTGTCACGAGGGTAATAAAGAGGAAGGGTTTATCAGGGACTCCTTTTACAGGCACTAGCATTTTTCAAGAAGGTACGTCTCTAACAAATGGTGCCAAAACCATGTTCTTAAACTCAATGCTAAGGAATTCATAATTGTACCCTTTAGGATGTCAACCATCCTAGCTAATTACCATGTGGATAATATGCCCCTAAGAGTCGACTGAGTGGTCAGGGATATGGGTACACATGTAGACAGTAGCCTTACCTTCTGCAACCATGTTGCCACAGTGGTGAGGAAATCCTTTTATGTTACAAAACTTATAAGTAAGGGCATGGCATCTACGTTCAAAGAGAGTGACCTCAGAAGTTCCTTATGAAAAGAATACAAGGCATAAGAAATCTGCCTTATGCAGAGCACCTTGAAGCCCTTTCCCTCTACTCAGTCTCCTATAGATTGCTGAGGGGTGATCTATGCCTGGCTTTCCAGACATCCACAAACCCCACGCTTATGAATCTCCTACGTATTTGTAAAGCAAACAATACAAGAAATACAAGCTCTAGGTGCCTGAATTTTGTCTGTGACTTAAATGGAACATGCTGGAAAGACAGATATGTGTCCCAGAAACTGTCCCTTCTATGGAACAGGATTCCCATCCATGTGAAGCTGAGTTCATTTATTAGCCAGTTTAAGTGCAACATAGACCATTGCATGGGGAATAGGAAATTTACACTGGGCCTGGCACCCATGTTCTTTATGGACAGAGATAGCTTATAAATGGCTCCCAGGGTCGTCAGATTAGTAGCAATCTATGAATACATACATTCTCATTTTCTGCAATCTGCTATCACATAGGGAGTTTGTAAAGTATGCCTTTTTACATGATGTGTTTAGATAATCCTGAGGTATTACATTTTTTTTTTTCTTGGACTGCTCTCAGGGCTCAAATCCACATGTATGCCAAAATGTTTTTTATGACTCTTGTGGCTGTAAATGTTGGCTACACCTTTCTTTAACATGCTGTTAAACTGCTGCTATATTACTGTGTCTGCTGCCTATTGTGAAGCCTGTCTTGTACAGATCTTGTCTGAATAATCAGGCTGATAAAGCAAACAGTAACACAGCAGAAATATATCCTGAAATGCACTAATGTGTCATTGTATATTCTTGTCACCAACTGTCTACCTCTTTCCAGCACTTCTGTGTCATCGAATAAACCTCTTTGATTCCAAAATGTTTCCAGAACCCATACTTCTATAAGAAATAACATGTCTGGTCCTTCATGTGTTTCATAATAAACTTGTAACATTCATGTAAGGATTAACTAAATATAACTGTCATAACAAATATGTAAATCATTACACATGAAACATGACTATAACACGAATCTGTTCTGTATTCCAGCAGCTTCACATATGGTTTTATGTGCATTATGGTTCTTTGTCCGAAATTCAAAAAAGAGCACCAAAGTCTACTGCTATATTCCATTCTAAGTTGAACAACTCAAGATATGATTATGCATGCACTATCACTTTGCCATCAGCAGCACAACTGAGCTTTGCAATGCTGCTCTTCAGGCACAGAGTACAAAAAACTACAACAACATTTTTTTAGCTTGCACAATGCTTGTATGTCTGTATTAAATTTTGACAAGTTATCTTGATTTCAGAGTGATGTTGACTAAATTAATTCAGTCTGTTAATATATACCTGCTCTCCAACAGTTAGACTTGCAAATGTGTTACAATGTTGGTTAATCTATTCACAAATAATTGCACTGCCCTATGTAGGAAGTATCACTTTGTCTTGTCAATGCAAGCAAGAGACAGGACAAGTGTAAAATCATTCTAGAATGAAGTGGCAGGAAAGTTTTATTGATCTTCCCCTGGTTTACAACTGTAATTCTCTTTGTCATCCCATACTGTGACACAGGTGCATGTCCCTTACAGTAATACCATGTACATAAAGGACAGTATATAAATCTTAGTAGAGAAGTGTGTCATTAAATGGGACAATCACAATCCTCTTATGTTGTACTGTGCACACATGTACATTTGTGCCAAAACCTGTGATGCACAGTACCGTCTGTTCCAAACAGTGGATTTTTAACAATTACAACTGTGTTTTTTTTACATTATTGAATTCAGACCTCTCCTATGGCACTTGTGAATAATACTGTGCTCACTAGATAGGTAGGAGTTTCAACTCTTAACTTGGGAAATGTGTGTGTGCATGTGTGGGGGACGGGTATAGTGACAGGTAAGTAACACTTCAATGTCAAAGGTGCTATGTCCACTTCCCCTGAGAAAGCATTTAATTTTGCACTCATCTGTGTCTGCACTTTATCCCATTTTTGACAGCAGTATCTTATCTGCAACACAATGATACAATCATTGTGTCAAAAGTAAAGTCTCTCTCCTTAAGAATCAGACTTCTCCTGCAGTGCTTGTGAATAATACTGTGCTGTTTAGATTGTGCAACTAGATAAGTAGATGCTCAACATGGGAAACCTGTGTGTGTGGAGAGGTATAGTGACAGATAAAAAGCACTTTGTGCTGTGTCCACTTCCCCTGAAGGGAACACATTTAACTTTGTACACAGAGCCCTTAGCTCACTTTTAACAGAAACTTCCTCTCTGCAACACAATGATGAGGTCATCCTGTTACATGTGCACTCTCTACTCTTAACAGTCAAACTTCTCCTGTGGCACTTGCAACTAATACCGTATTCTTTTAGTTGTATACTTAGATAGACAGGAGGATCAGTTCTCACCATGGGAAACTTATTTATTTATTGACATTTGTTAACCGGGTTAGTCCAGCGGGGGTAGTAGTCCATTTTCAGTGGAGACCCAAGGAGAAAAGCTCCAGTTACAAAAACTATATACAGTATTGTACAGATTTACACTCCAAATACAGTATTGTACTGTACAATACTCTAATATATAGTATTGTACAGATTTACACTCCAACTTCTTGTGTGTGTGTATGTTTTTGGGTGGGGGTGGTGTAATGACAGATAAGTAATGCTTTAATGTCAAATGTGCTGTGTCCACTTCTACAGAGGAGATTATGTTTAACTTTAGACACAGCTCTCTCTGCACTTTATCCCACTTTAAACACAAAACATCCTCTCTGCAACACAATGATGAGGTCATACTATCAAAAGTGAACATACCTCCTCAGGAGTCAGGCTTTTCTCATGGAAAGTGTGGCTAATATGCATTTAAATTGTATAATTAGACAGATAGGAGGTTCAAATCTCACACTGAGGAACTTGTGTGTGTGGCTTCAATGTCAGTTAAGTATAGCTTCCTGAATGGTCATGCTATATCAGCTTCCACTCACAAGAAAATTTAACATGGGAGAGGATGACCCATCCAATTATCCCACTTTTACCATGAACATCTTCTCTCCAACCCACTGATGCAGTCAGCATGTCAAAATTGCATCCTGTGCCTTTGCATCTCAAAGTTCACCTGTGGCACTTGCAGATAATTCTGTGTTTGTATAGATTATGTAAATAAATAGGTAGGGGGTTGGAATTCAACACTGGGTAAATAATGTCAGTGTATGTATTGTTGTGTACAACTGTGTCCATGGCAAAACCCCTTATGTAAAATTCCACTTAGGTGATGTATTTTGCATGACAGAGGATTATCGTATACATTTGTATTGTCCCCAGTCAATAAACATTTTTAGAAACACAAAACTTACATCATGCTATCAAAAAACAATCACATCAAAGTGATTGTATAAGTTACCCTGTGGCACTGACTGTTGATACTGTGTTCTCTAGACTAAGTATAGAAGGAGGAGATTTAAATCTAGCAGTGATGGTCTACTGTCCACCGGTGTTTGGCATGTTGTGTAGAGAAGGCCTATAATGTAAGTAGTATGCATAGCTGTGTAATGCTAGTGTGCATTTCAACTACCTTCATATATTTTTAGACGAACATCAATGTAAGAAAGAATGGTGATGTCATCCATTCAAATGTGCACTGTAGCAATTGTAAAAGACCATTTCATGTGACATGTGCAGTTCAGGCAGTGTTCTGTACCTTGTGATCTTAAGTAGTCTGTTCAAATCCAGCCATCACTCCTTAGACTCACTTGTGTCACTGTGTCTGTAAATGTTTAGGTAGGTAACAATGTTGTCAGCAAGCTGTCTGCTGTGTACATATATGGATAGGGATTCCTATTTCAATGATTTCTTCTCCTTTTGCACATAGAAATGCTTTCTCTGATAATGATGATGCCACAGGATGACATTTGTCTTTCCCATGAGAAGTACTAAGCCTTTTTCTGTGGTATGAGGACACGAGACTCTGTTCTATATGATTGTTTCTTAAGTAAGTCATATGTCTGCATCTGTGATTATCCAAATATTCTGCCTGATTGCCATTCTGTTACCACACTGATGACTGTATTATGCATCTTCTGTGTCTGGGTATATCTAGTAGCAAGCAATATTGTGTGAGAAACATACATATAGCAATACTGTTTTAAAGAATTGACAGGTGCACATCTCTCTTACAGCAAGAAAATGATGTTACGGCTTCAAAGACCAAAATATCTCACACTTGTAGGGCCAGTGGCACTGTGATGCACTCATCCTTTCCAGTGTCATGCAACTTTTGTCATCATATAGTCAAGTGTTCAAAACCCACATTTAATGACTGTAAGCATCGCCTGTCCTCATGCTGTTATGCATGAATGACATGCACAAGTGTTATAATGTGTACAGTTACAGTCAGATAAATCTCCCTCAGCCCTTTTACCTCATACAGATTGCAACACAATCATATGATGTAATGACTTCACATAGTAGGATGCATGCTCGACAGCATGCTTCTCTCTTAACTGAAATAACCATTTTAAATATTTTACCTCCTGTTGTAACTATATTATACAGTTATTGTATTCATTTTTTGTACACTGGAGCTTTTCTCCCCAGGCCTCCACTGAAAATGTTTTTTTTTCAGCCCAGTGGACCTTCCTGGTAAACAAATGTCAATAAATAAAATAAAATAAAGGAGGAGTCTCACAGATTTGCTAATACTTGCTCTGTGGTGCATGTGATTCATGCGCGTTTGTAGTCAGTGGGCTTACATAGCTTGCTGTTCATCTTTAACCAAGGGTAGCATTCTATGAATGTACTGACATTACACAAACAGCACACTGCATGAAGTTATTATTTTCAATTATTTATTTATTATTAATGCAAATATGTGTTTGTGTTGTTTACATGCCATTATGGCAGTGTTTACTGTAATATTTTCTAAGCATGTTCAGTGTAATCCTATATTACATGCACTCCATTTACCAATGGAGAGCTTGACATACTTCAATGTCATCAGGTCTGTGCTATTTGACAGTTGTGTATTTTGATTTTTATTATATTACTGTTTATGATGCACATGTATATAAAAAACATGCTTCTCTAACACGTGTCAATGTAATATACCCCTCGTCTATGGTTGTACAATGACAAACATTAAAACATGACCCTTTTGGCTGTGCATGACACAGCTGATGTATGGGTCATGCCTTGTTTATACAGGATGTAGTGGAGGATCATACGATCATAAGAGGTTACTAGGCTAATGGCCCTGAGGCCCTTACAAGCCTAGCCAAGTTTTTCCCCTCTTTAATGGTGCAATTAGCAGACCTGACTCAGCACCTGCTGCCTCTTGTCCAGAGAAGAAACAGGTGAAACCCCAGTGATGAATTTTCAATTCCCTATCCAGTTATCCAGATTATACTTGAAAAGGGTCAGTGAAGAGCTCTGTTTTACTAGGATTGGAAGTTTATTCTAGAGTAGGGGAAGCCTCTGGGAGATGAACCTGTCTCTCCAGCAGGTCCTGTTAATATCACTTCTCATGTTGAGGTCACTGGAGTGGGTGCAGTGAGTACCATTTGTCTTGCTAATGTGCAACATTTCCATCAGGGCAGGATCTGTGGTTACCCTATAGGCTAGGCAGAGATCACCCCTAAGTAGTCTGTATGACACAGGGTACAGTGACAGGAATTTTAGTCTAGCTGCATAAGGCAAGTGTTGAATACCTTGAATTTTCTTTGTAAGGTATCTCTGAGGTCTCTCCAATTGTTGGAGGAGGTGAATCTGAAAAGTAAATTCCAAACAATAGGGACACCAGCAATGAGCCCTGTGGTACTTCACTGGTTATTGGTCTGAAGGTGGATGAAGACTCTCCTATTTTAACTGTGTGTGTTCTACTGGTGAACCAGTTAGCAACCCACCTGACTATATACTGGTTTACATTCAGTTGGGTAAGTTTATCAATGATACCTGAGTGGGAAATGGTGCTGAAGACCTTCGCTAGGTCTAAATAGGCAGTATGCACAGTTTTACCTTCATCCAGGGCTTTGGTGACTGTCTCAAAGATGTCCACCAAGTTTAGTAGGCATGATCTCCCTTTGACAAAATCAAACTGGGGTGGGTTTAGTGTTTGGAGGTCTCCTATATCCTTGTTGATAAGGTCCATGATAATTCTCTCCATGGCCTTTTATATGAGGCTGGTCAGACTTATGGGTCTCTAATTCCCAGGGTCAGCAGAGGAACCCTCTTTGTGGAGGGGGATGACAATGGCAGTTTTCCAATCTGCAGGAACATACCCAGGGCTCCAACTGTGATTAAAGAGGGCACTCAGTGGTACAGCTAACTGTTGCTTTAAGCAATTTAGGATGCAGCCAGGGATGCTGTCTGGTCCCATAGAGGCTGTGTTTTTAGCCTTGGAAAGGGCATTAAGGACCATTTCTTAGAGATTTCTTAGGTGGAGACATGAAGGTGGTATGTCTTGTGTTATATTGGCCAGAGACAGGAGAAGAAGTTCTCACTAAACCTATCTGCCAGCAGGTTTGTAATATCACCAGGCTCAGTATATTGTTGTGCCATTCACAAGTTCAGTGCAAATCTGGGATTTTCCTTTGAGGTTGCAGATGTAGCCAAAGAATGCTTTATGGTTACCCTTGGCTAGGATGGCCAATTTAGATTCATAGTCAGCTTTGGATTTTTTCACTGGGTATCTTATTTGCTTAATTAGGCAGAGGAGGTAGTCATTTGAGTTTGGGGATCATCTCCTACTGCTTTCAGACAGCGGTTTATTTCTCCTGTTATATAGCCTGTTTATGGCAGATGTCCACCAAGCAGGTTTGTTTTTTGTGAGGAACTAACTTTTATCCTGTTGGGTACAGTTTAGTCAATGCAGCTGTGAAGGTGTTTGTACAAGGCTTTGGTATAAACCTTGGCATAGGTATCCTTGCCATCAGTAGGGGTAGGGGCTGTGAAACTAGTAATATCATATTGTAAGATTTTGTAGTTTGTTTTGGAGAATTTATTTAGTCTAATTTCAGATGGGGGAGGGTCAGACATAATGGTTTCTTCTAGTGTGACTGACCTATCGTCAGATCTCACTAGGGATACTGAACACTTGGGGTGGTGCAACGATCACTCATGTTCATAAGTACTAGATCCACAATGTTTGAATCCAGCTAAATGGTCTAGGGCATGAGAGTTTCCACCACTTTATTTATGGGAAGTTGATGTCTCCCAAAACCAGGGTGTGTGTTGGTTTATTGAGGGACTCCAGGAGGCCCAGGTAGGCATTTTGGGTGTCCTGGTTCATGGAAGGGATCCTAAAACTGGCAATAATTTGGGGAGGAGTTTTACCTGCAGTAAGTTGTACTTGAATTAGTCTGAGGGACTCATTTAGTCTTACCAATCTGGAGGAGTATTTGTCTTTAATAAAGATTGATACTCCTCCTCCTTTGGATTTCTCACTCTATTTGATCATCTGAGTGACTGGAAGGCATTGTAATCTGGTATGGTTGAGGTGCCTTCCACAGCCTTGAACCAAGTCTCTGTGACAGTACAGATGTCAGCATCCTCCAAAGTGAGGGCAGCTTCCAACGAGTGCAGTTTTAGGTTTAGACTCCTAGCGTTTCGCAACATGACCCTGATGTTTTTTGAGGAGCAATTTACAATGGCAATTTTGAACTTGTGATATAGCCTAAAAAGGCACTATGTGGGAGGCAAGAGCCTTTGCCAGAAGCCAAAAACCTAGGGGCGACAGGTGAAGACAATCTCTGGCAAAGCATTGAGGTCTATCAACCATATCATCCCAGGCTGATAGGAACTGGATCCCCTTTAAATGATACCAGAAACTAAGCCAATTGCTGAAGTCAATCATCTTTTGCTTGTACTGCGGCATCATTCTAGGTGAGGGTAGTATGCTGCTTAAGGCTAGGGACATACCTGTCTGGGCCACATAATCAGAGAGCTCAGTCATGTCTTTCTTCATATAGTCCAAAGAGGTATGTCTCAAGTCATTCACAACAATGTGTACTATAACAGAGTCATAACAGTACTTGCTGCTGAGAGACTTGAGTGAGTGTGTAATATTCTGGATCTTGGCACCAGACAGCTAACTGTGACCTTCCCTTATCCAGTCTGGTGAGTGGTACATCAGTGTGTCTCACAATAGAATCACCTATGAGTAGTACATTTGGTTTTGTGTTCTGCCTTAAGGGATTACTTGGTGAGACACTGGCATGTGTATTGTTATGTGTATTGTGTTTATCTGTAAGTGAACTATGTGAGGTGGGCTTGTGTTTGGGAGGTCTCTGTGCTTTGGATAGGTTTTTAGAGAGGACCTCCACATATGTGGGGTTATGTGTTGATTGTGCGGTAGGTGATGGTGATGAGATGTAAGTACTGACAACCTGCATAGAGTCAGGTATACTGACCGGTGAATGACAGAGCTTTGATTCTATGTTTTTTATATAGATGCACCTCTCATATGTTGAGTTGGAGTATCATAAAAGAAGTGGGCTGTCACTGCACATAAGACAATTGTTACATTGCCTCAGGATGACCAATTCAACAAGGTAGGCAGAAGTGGTGAGGTATTGTCCTTCCATTGTGCTACGTAAAAGGTGTGATCGTTAACAGGGGTTGATCAAAAATGACCAGTTGGGGGTCCTGTGACAGGGTAGTCAACTAGTGTAGATAAGAAGAACTAGACAGTGTAGCTGAGAGGCTATACTGGTCTGTAGACCGATATGGAAGCGCAACCTTAAAAATGTCCCACTAGAGAACAGACCACCATCTAAGGGAAAATGTAATGCACAGTACATTGCTCCTATAGCCACCAATAGTAATTGCAACTGTGCATTAGTGCACAATAGTGCGGGATGGTGTGCATCATTCATATCTTCACAAAAACGTGGCTTTTAAAATAAATAAAAAAACGTAGTTGTGGGCAAAATAGCCAATCAAAAGCTCAGAACAGAGCCCTAGACCAATGAGCTTCAATGGATGGGTCTCTAGCCACACACTCCTGTCACAAGGGTGCAGAGGTCCCTCTCCAGAAAAAGTTTGTTGAGGATTAGTGCTCAATTCAGATACAAGCAGATCTAGTCAAGCAGAATCTGTGGCTAGTCTATGCTGCACAGTACAAATGCCCAGAACACAGGTTAAATGCAGAGGTTCAAAACATGCAAAAATCCCAGTAAAAGTACAATAATAATCTGTAAAAACAGTGACAACAGTAAGCAAGTGCAGAACTACAGCAGTACAGCCAGTTGTCACACAAACATTCCCTGTATATACATGTCATATTCAAAACTGCACTGTATGCGAATGGCACCTACTGTATCCACTGTTCTTACTATTATCTCAACTCATACTTCTCAACTGTACAGAATTTTGTAGAATATCCAAATTTTTGCCTCATATTTTTGTTCTTTTTCTCATAAAATTGTGGTCTTCTGGCAAATCATTGGCAAATCACTGATGGTTGAAGTCAGAAAATAATGACAGATTTTTATTTTATTTTATTTTAGTTATTTTACATTTGTTTACCGGGTAGTGTCCAACTGGGCTAGTAGCTCATTTTCAGTGGACAAGTGGGGAGAAAAGCTCCACAAAACAGATAAGAAATAACAGATACCCAGTACAGATATAGAATACATAGATGATCATAAAAATGTTTACAGTACATTATAAACATTGTGAAAAAGAAAAAACTAAAATGAGAAATAATACATCATAGTAACAAAACTGAAAACATGTATACCACAGACCTCATTGTTAACTGGGTGAAATGTTGAGAGACAGAAACAATGAGCATGTGTAAAAGAAGAGATTTAAGCACTTGTAGAGTTTAAGAGATATTTGAGTTTCAGACTTCATACCCTTTAGAAAATTCATGCTGAAGCAAAACCTATTCTATCAACTTTCTTAGTTTGCAAGAGAAATATGTAAAAAGTGTCCCTATTTTTGGGCCTTTATCCCCCATTATTTATGGCTTTGTTCAGATTTCTTGATCTAAGAAGTTGAGAGATATGTCTCAATTCAGCATGTTATCAGCATTAGTATCACATTTACTCCCCTTTCTTACAATATTGCATTGTGTCTCTCTCATATCCATTGTTAGCATGCCTGTTTTTAATTAATTTACATGAATAAACAGTTACAAACAGGATTATTTATTATTACCATCAATATGGATGTCTTCCTATTAAAAGTTTCTTTCAGGCATCATTACATTTAAATGCATTAACTAAGTACGTTTTTTTCCATTTACCCTCCCCTCATAATTATCGCTGCACTGTTCACATTGTATTTTGTGTACATTACCCTCAGTTACGTCCCCTGCATCTACATGCTTAAAAATCATTTGCCTTTATTTCATATAAGCTGTCTGCACATGCTCGCATAATATGTTTACCTACAAGTAACTATTTGTGTTTGCAGTGTGGGCTTGTGCTTCCAGCACCATTTCATGCTGGCCACAAAACGTTTTTTGGAATCTTGTAAGTGGGATGGGTAGCATGCATATTCAATGAGTGCTACCGCTCATCAAGCTAATGCATTATAATTATGTAAGCTTAATGCGAAGTCTACACAGTTGTTAATGAATCACAGGGAGCTTCTTTCTATTAACAGTAGCTTCTGACTCTAACCTCTGAGATATAAATTGAACACGTTTAATGCCATGAGGTATATTCTACATGCCAGTGTGATAATTCATTTAACTGTAGGTTACTAGGTGACCTTACATCATACCCTGCCATTCAGTGTTACTTGTCTGTAGTACATATGTCTGTAGGTTACTAGGTGACTATATCATATCCTGTCACTGAATGCTAGATGTCTACGTACATACACTTAGGGATTACTAGATGATTTCACATTATATCTTGTCAATGAATGTCACATGTCTATGTACATGTACCTATGGGTTACTGATTTCACATCATATCCTGTCACTGAGTGCCACATATTTGTGTGCATGCACCTATAGATTTACTAGATGCCTTCACATCTTATCCTGTCACTGAATGACACATATCTGTGACCATACACTTATATGTTATTATGTGACGTCACACCATATCCTGTCAATGAATGCCATGTGTCTGTGTACACACACCTAAGGGTTACTAGATGACTTCACATCATATCCTGACTCTGAAAGCCACATATCTGTGTATATACATCAGTGGGTTACTAGGTGATTTCACATCATAGCCTGTCACTGAATGCCACATGTCTATGTATATATACCTATTGGTTACTAGCTGACTTCACATCATATCCTGTCACTGAAAGCCACATGTGCACATGCACCAATGAATTGTTAGGTGATTTCACATCTTATCCTGTCAGTGAATGCCACATGTCTGTGTACATAGACCAATGGGTTACTAGATGATTTCATATCATAATCTATAAATGAATTCCACATATCTGTGTACATATACCTGAGGGTTACTAAGTGACGTCACATCATATCCTGCCACTGAATACCATGTCTATATGCATGCAACTATAGGTTACTGTCTGACTTTACATGATATCCATTCACTGAATGCCACGTTTGTGTGCAAACATCTACAGGTTACTAGGTGACTTCACATCATACCTTTTCACTTAGTCTGCCTATTATGTGAGTGTTGTACACCTGTCATGGCATTCTTTAAACACTCATGTATTCATTGCCTATGTTATGCTATGCTGTTCAGCTCTTTGTGTTGGTGACCTGTGCTCTGATTTTCTTGATCCAACTCAATATCGTGTGTGGATTGTGCTCTTGTTTTGTGTTCATTTTTAGGCCACTTTAAGTACAGTACAGTAACTATGCATATATCATTGTATTTATCCTGCAGACTTTGTAGAAATGGATGAGAGTGAGATTGCTGGCCTACTTCTGAAAGCCAACATGGAATGGAGAGCTGATAACCTTCATGATAAAAAGCAAAATGAACCTGCAGTATTACAAACAGGTAGAATTTCATGCAGTTTGCAGCCATACATAGCTATGACCATGTAAAGAATATGCAATGCTAGCTTTCACTTAGTAATTTTTCAGCTGTCTTGTAAGATTTGGCATTCTGTGCAGTTGTTCAGAATGTCCCATTCTAAGTCCACGCTGAAATTGAGCAAAGCTGCGTCATCACCTAAACATTGTTCTCTAACTTTATATCAGTTACCCTAATCTTTTTACTTATTCATGTGTTAACTGGCCAGATGGACTCACACAGTGGGCATTTCAGGCATTATCAGGACCACAAGCAAAAAAAAGAAGTTATGTACTCACCATAACTTTCAATCTAAGTAGTTCTACTTCATTTGTCTTCAACCTGAGGGATGCCGGATCCATATCAGATCCGAGCTGGCAATCTTACTAGCATCTGCTTGGAGCTCCAAGCTCCTCCCCTTACCCATAATACACCTCCACTACCTTACAACCCCCAGATTGAGTTTGCTGATTCTTATACTGATAACCTGACCTGAAAAAATACTTGTGACCTATAACTGCAGCCTGTAGGCTGTTCATATGCCAAGGTCCAGGGGAAGGAGGGAGGGACGGTTGAAGACAAATGAAGTAGAACTACTCAGATGTAATGTTATGATGAGTACATAACTTCATTATCTGAAGTAGTTTACTTCATTTGGTCTTTAACCTATGGGACAGAGTCCCCAGCTACTAAACTCCTGGGTGGCCATCATGGAATGATATTCTGGAGCACCACAAAACCAAAGGATGCTCTCCTTCTGGAAGTCAAATCCAATTTGTAATGAGAAACAAATGTATGAGATGAGGACCAAGTAGCTGCAGAACAAATATCATCCAAAGAGACTCTAGACCAAAATGCCGCAGACGTAGCCATGGACCTAGTGGAATGAGCTTTCACCTGACCCGGAGAAGACGTGCCTCTGTTCTTACAGACCTGAAGGATGCATGAAGAAATCCACCTGGCAATTGAGACCTTGGAGATAGGTTTACCCAAAAAGGGTTTATAGAAGGATACAAACAATTGATCAGATTTATGGAAGTTTTTTGTCCTGTATAAATAGAATTGTAACTGTCTATGAACATCCAGCAGGTGGATTCCATCTTGTTAGCAAAATTAGGAAAGAAAACTGGTAAATTGATGGTTTGATTGATATTAACTAGTGATGCTACCTTGGGAAGAATGGATGGATGGTCCGAAGGGAAACCCTATCTTTATGGAAAATCATATAAGGAACTTTGACAGACAAGGCCTGCAGCTATGAAACCCTTTTTGCAGAGGTAAGAGCCACCAGAAATGCTGTTTTCCAAGATAAGAATTTTAGATCTGTGGTTGCAGTGAGTTCAAAAGTAGGAGCGACCAGAGCTTGAAGAACCATAGTAAGGTCCCATGGAGGAACAGGATCCTTGACCGGGGGGCATAACAGAAAAGTCCCTTTGATAAAGGCTTTACACAGCCTGGAGGAGGCTAGAGAGGCAGAATTCTCACCCACATGAAAATGAGAAATGGCAGTCAATTGAACCTTGACAGTAAAAAAATAGCTCAGTGTTGAAAAATATGAGCTAGAAAATCAAGAATGGCAGAGATAGGAGCTGTGAAGGGGTCTAAACTCCTTTGAGAGGTCCAAAAGGAAAATGTTTCCATTTACTGCGCTAAACCTTCCTGGTAGAAGACTTATGAGCAGCCACCAAAATAGACCTAACTAAGGAGGATAATCCAGGAGTCCTAGCAATCATGGGAACTGGAGCAGCCAAACTGTGAGCTTCAAACTGTCCAGATTCGGATGAGGAACCCCCGATGGGTGTGAAATAAGATCCTGAATGGGATCCATATCCAAGGTGGAGCCAGAAGGTGAGACCAAAGGAAGGGAAACCATACCTGGCAAGGTCAAAACGGGGCAATGGGGATCCCTTTGCTCCCCAGTTGACGAGCTTTCTGTAGAAACCTTGGAATAAGAGGTACTGGAGGGTAAGGATACAGAAGACCGGGAGGCCAAGCATGGACTAGAGCATCTCTGGGGGACTCCCCCAGCAGGGGGTTCAAAGCAAAAAAATCGCTGCACTTCGGGTTGGAAGGAGATGTGAAGAGATCACAACAAGGCTGACCCCACGTGAGGAAGATCTGCTACGCTACTGAAAGATTCAGAAACCACTCGTAAGGCATCAGAATAGTCTGACTTAACCTGTCTTCTAGAATGTTGGACCATCCTGGAATGTACGTTGCGATGAGAACACGACCAGTGGAGATCGCCCATTCCCACACTCTCATGGCCAAGTGACAAAGGGGGTAAGATCTGGTCCCTCCCTGTTTGTTGATATACCAGACCACTGACATGTTGTCTGACTGAATGTAATGGTTCCCAGAGGAAGAAAGGCATGAAGGGCCTGCAATGCTAAAATAACCACCCTCATCTCTAGAACGTTTATGTGCAAGCTGGTCTCTACAGGGGACCACAGGCCTTGGACTGTCCTGACCGAACAATACCCCCCCACCCGAGTTGGGAGGCATCCGTGGTCACTGTGGCTTGGGCAGGTGCTGTAACAAAGGATCATCCCTCCAAAATGTCCGGAGAATGCATCCACCATATGAGGGATGACCGACAGACTCGACTGAGTTGTATTGGATGCGACAATGGAAGTTCCAACAGGGACCACTCTACAGCTAATGTCCACTGTAGAATTCTCATATGTAACCGGGCACACAGGAGAGGTGTTATTGTCGCCACCATTGAACCTAAGGCCTTCAGCACTGATTCCGTCGTTGGAAGATGAGAATGGTAGGTTAGAGAGACATGCATCCTCAGGTTTTTTGCTCTCTCTGAGGTCAGGAAGATTTTGCACTGTAATGTATCTATCCTTGCACCAATGTAGTCTATCATCTGGACAGGATCTAGGAGTGATCTGGATGCACTGATTGTGATCCCCAAATGCAGGACAAGGATTAAGAAATAATCCCTGGTTTGAGAGAGTAGATGCCTGGCGGGAGCAGTGAGGAGCCAATCGTCCAGGTACAAATAGACTTGAATCCCCTGAAGCCTCAGGTGAGCTGCTACCACTGCCATCACTTTGGTGAACACCCTGGGGACTGTGGTGAGACCAAAGGGTAGGTCTCGAAATTGGTAACGATTGA
This sequence comes from Protopterus annectens, assembly GCF_019279795.1. Classification (NCBI taxonomy): domain Eukaryota; kingdom Metazoa; phylum Chordata; order Ceratodontiformes; family Protopteridae; genus Protopterus; species Protopterus annectens. The sequence goes on from NC_056731.1 coordinate 1,955,990,012, forward strand.
CTCCTAGTCAGAAGTGGAGGAACCTACTGGAGCTTCTGTGCATTTTTATGTGATAGCAAGCATCCTGGAGGTCTAACGAGCACATCCAGTCACTCTCTTGCAGGAACGGCATGATGGACTGTAGTGTGACCATCTGGAACTTTTCTTTGGCAACTGACAGGTTCAAGGTAGATAGGTCCAGAATGGGCCTTAAGTCCCCCATTTTCTTTGGCACCAAAAAGAACCTGGAGTAGAAGCCCAATCTGGACTGATCTGGGGGGACGGTTTCAATGGCTCGTTTTTCTAGCAGCTTGAAAATTTCCTGTGCTGCTGCATCCCTTTGCATGGTTGGTACATCCAGTAGGTGTTTGAGAGATTTGGGAGAGCCCACAAAGGGGATAGAGTATCCTCTGGATATGATCTGAAGCACCCAGTGTTCTGATGTTATGGACCCCATGCCATCAGGTGCAAGGACAATCATCCCCCAAATGCCTCCAGAGTAGAGCAGTTGGGTCACCCCTCAGAGTTGCTGCCCAGGTCTGTCTGAGAAAGGTTCTCGAGACCTAAAGTTCCTTGGGCCCCTCTGCCTCTGGGCCAGTGTCCATTCTGTCCCCCTCTGCCTCTGGGGGAAGAAGAAGAGCCCTGAGTGTCCCAGGAATACTGTGACTTCTGGAACCACATCTTCTTTTGCCCTCTCTGATTCTGGGAAAAGGACCTTTGAGGGTTCGAGAAGCAGATCCCAATGGCAGACAGTGTCTTCCCATCCTTCTCACTCTGGACTAAAGTCTCTTTGATGGTCTTACCAAAAAGAGTAGAGCCATCATAAGGGACATTGGCAAAGGACGCCTTGAAAGGTTCCGAGAATTGACATAATCTGAACCAGGCGTTGCACCTCATGGACACACCGGACCCAGCCGCCCTAGCCGCTCCTTCAGTAGCATGAGAAAGGAGTCACATGGACATGTTGGAGACTGCCTTCAAAGTGGCCATCCTCACGGAGAACGAGTCCTTGTCCTCCTGCAACATAGACTTAGAGGGGAGACTCCACCAGCTCCTTGACCAGGTCGCATTGGAGTCTCGTGATGTGGGCCAGGTAGTTCAGCTCCCTAATAGAAAAGGTAGCTGAAGCATAAACCCGCTTCTCTAAGTGGTACATCATCCACGACTCTCGGTCAGGAGGATGAACCGAGGAACTCTCTTGGGCTAGTTCCTTCTTTGTGGCTGCTCCTACCACCATAGCATCTATGGGGGAGCAAGCTCCACTCCCTTGGATTTGACACCCAAGCTCTGGCTCCGAGAGCAGCTCGAATCCAAGCTATTCAGATCTGACACACTCCAGGCAGCTGTTAGCATCGAGGAAGCACGTACCGTCGGCGCCGATCCCCTGACTAAAGCAATCCTCGGATCCGAGTACTCCGAACCCAGTGGACGGATTGGAGAAGGAGAAATCGGTTGAAAAAAAGGAAGTGAGCCCCCCCTCCTGAGGGAGAGGGGGCTGGCAAGACCCCCATCTGGATCTGAGTATGAATGAACCTCCTCATCCTTTTATCCATGTCGACTTCCTTTAAGGACCAAGTGGACCTCAACGAGGCCACAGACTCTGACCTTGCAGGTCGGGGCACCGTAGATATAGAGTGTGTCTCCTCCGGCTCTGGGGAAAACCACAGAGATCGCAGTCGAGGGGAGTCATGGATCCTATGGGTCTTAACAGGTGAAGGGAGGTCCAGAGACCTCTTGTGTTTCTCCATTTTCTCCATTCTAGGTTTTTTCACTCTCTCTACTTTTCTCTGCCCCTTTTCCACTCCACTTCTGCAGGCTTTGAAATGGGAGGTTGAGTCCCAGCCTGGGAGGGAGGAGAACCAAGGGCAAGAGAAGAAGGAGAGGCAGCCACAGTAGCCACTGTGATTGAAGCCGAGGATGAGGCAACCACCTCAGAAGTGGGAAGAAGGCCTTTCAGGGCCAACTTAGCCTATCTGTCCTTGATTGCATGCGGGTTAAATCCCACACATATAGAGCAGTCTGTACTAAGGTGGTCCACGCCCAAGCACATTAGACAAAGTGTGTGGCCATCTGCTGGGGGCAACTTATGGCCACTCTCAGTGCACCTTTTAAACACTGGCTTATCATCCATAATACCAGTGGGAAAACAAGAAGAAAAAATATTATTTTCTCACTGAAAAACACCACTCACCACACTCACACACAGAACACACTGAGGGGGAGAGGGGAAGCAATTACACTCACTAACTACAAAAATAAACAACAAAAGCACCAAAAGGACCATGGAACACTACGTTTAACAACAAAAGCACCAAAAGGACCATGGAACACTACATTTAACAACAAAAGCACCAAAAGTACCATGGAACACTACGTTTAACAACAAAAGCACCAAAATGACCATGGAACACTACATTTAACAACAAAAGCACCAAAAGGAGCATGGAACACTATGTTTTGTGGTTTATTTTTTACACTTACTAACTACGCTAAAACTAAGCTAAACAACACTAAAGTATGAACACTCGATGCACCAAGCGAGGGGAGGAGAGAGGAGAACCTACACTATCACCATACTAATGTTAGTAGAGAAAAAAGACTTTCTACAGACTTTAATACCCACTTACTACTCAGAGCTCTGCAGATCACGATGCTTTAGCTAACCATGGCAAATGAGATCTGGGGGTTGGAAGGTAGTGGAGGTGTATTATGGGTAAGAGAAGGAGATTGGACCTTGGAGCAGATGCTAGTAAGATTGCCGGCTCAGATCCGATACAGATCTGGTATCCCACAGGTTGAAGACTAAATCAAGTAAACTACTTCAGATCAGTAGATCTAGTGATGCACAGATCTGTATGCATAAACATGTGTACAGCAGGGGATACAAATAATTATAGTATTTACATTTTTCTGTAAGACCCAATGAACATTATGTATTTGTATCTATAAATCTTCTAGGCAGTATTATAGGGAGAATAACATGGAGATGTTAAGCAGTGTGCATGGCAGATTTCACAGTAGAAAGATTTCAGTTTATTTATTTGTTTATTTGCATATATTTGCCTATATCAAATTTGTTAATTGTCTGGGGTGACAGAGATGATGACCATTTTCAGCAGTGGCACAGGCCACTGGCAATCCTGTGAAGTATAAATGTATACAGTATATAAATATTTGCAGTGAAAAATTAATATAATGCAATAACATAAATTCACAATATGTACAAGTGTATGTGTAGTACAAGGAATGGATGATTGTAATTCCAACTGAATGCATATTTCTGCATATTCAAAAACATTTACACTACAGAATACAAACTTAGCATTTCTCAGAGAGGTTTTTAGTCTAGTAATGTAGGTGAAGAAGGTTGTAGCTAAGGTGGGTGCTAAAACATTTGCACCGCATGGAGTTAGATATGATTTTTTCTGAGAATCTGATACAATTACTCTTCATACTGTGGTTATAAAACTAATAACTGAAATTATTTAATCTGATTGGCTGTTACCTATAAATCACACGTGACTGATGAAAAGGTTACAGTACCAGTCACTGACATATAGTATATTCCACCTAGTGTCACTCCATTCAGAGAGCTGTTGATTCAAAACAACCATCACAGACATGTCTGCTATCTATGCACAACAAACAAAAACATTAAAAGATCATTTGCAAAGTGTTTTTTTAATATACTCCAATTTTCATCATAAGAATATTGGCATACATCTTCATGGATGTGAACACTCTTCTGTTGAAAAAAGGAAGGTGTTAAGGTTTTAATTATCTTGAAAAGAAATGGCATAAATAAATTAATTTTCAATGTTTCTCTAATAAACATTATTTTCCTATGCACAAACACAAACTAAAATCAGCAAATATTGTTTGCAAATGTTAGTAGTTTTGACTGCCACCTCAGAATCCTTCCCCATGTAAATTGCCCTTTAATCAGCAGAATATGTTCTGTCTGCCAGCCTGGTAACTAAATAATTTCATAGTATTTACATTTTTTTTTTCTTAACAAATTACTTTCTACCAATTTAACTGAAGAGAATATTGACTTGATGCATTTTACTGTCGTGGCATTCTAAGATACCATTCCATACCTTTAAAAATGAAGATAACAAACAGAAGAAAACAAAATCTAAGAGAACAGAGGATTTATTTATTTATTATTTATTTAAATTTGTTGACCGGGAGTGTCCGACTGGACGTAGGTCCATTTTCAGCGGAGGCCCGGGGAGAAAAGCTCCACAGTTAAAATAAACAGACAGTAGTTACATTGGATTACATGGTGATTAACAATTTAACATAGCAATTACTTACAACATATTTACAGATGAAGAACATAGTACATCAGTAGACAACTAGAATCTTTATCTGTGAAGTACATAACAGACATTAACAAATGTTACAATGAGAAGTTCCTGCTGTATAATAAGTACTAGGCTTATGAGCATCTGAGCTTGCTATAATCAAGGTAGTTAGTGGAGTGGAAAGAAAGGTAGTGGTTGGATGGGGTGGATGATATTGGAGTGGGAGTTGCAAGGGCATAGCCAGCATGTTTTAGGTGCGCTTTTAGTAAAGTTTTGAAGTGGGTGCATGATGGTACGGTGGTAATTGTGGGTGGGAGTGAGTTCCATAATTTGGCTGTGGTGCAAGAGAATAGTGCTTCACCAGCAGAGTTATTGGCTTTAGTGATCTGCAAGTGATTTTTGTTGCTGGATCTTAGTGGTCTGGTGGTGCGATTGGGTTGGAGTAGATTCTGGAGGGATGGGACATTTAGTGGATGGTTTACTAGTTTGTGTGCAATAACTATCGCACTCTCAGAAACAGAAAAAAAATACATGAAATAGTTATTTTAGGTAATACAGGCCCAAACTAGGTGTCTGCTGAAATTCTGAGGACTGTAATAGCAGTCCTTAGAATAGTGGAACTGCAAAGTGAGAACGTGGCATAATATATATATATATATCCCTCTTTATATCCACCTTACTTGGACATTCCAGGAGGATTGCTTTGAGTAAATAACATAATTCCTGTTTGATTCCCTCACTCACTTTATTATGTTGCAACTCTGACAATGTCACTTACCTATGCATGCTTCTGGAATGGCTCTGAAAAGAGGGTTGTGACTACTGGATTTACCTGTTTAATTCCCGCAAGCTTATAACATCATTTATACTTCCAGTTCACACCCATACCTCCTTACAGTGTACAAAACTTTTTTGGGTCTGGCTTTGTTAAGTGACTTACCAGCTAATAATAGGTAGTATTGGAAGTGGAAAGGAATTATTAACAAAATGACTCTAAGATTGTTAGTCTAAGATGTCCTGCAGTGGAGAAAGTTATCTTTGCTTGCCAGTTATTATTTTTATTTTCATATTCATGTTCATATTTTCATAACTAAGAGACCTAGGTTTTATTGAGGTGCATGGTGTTAAACACAAATGTGGGAGACATGACAATCCACTGACAATACTGGTTTATATAACAGTGTGTGTGTGTGTGTGTGTGTGTGTGTGTGTGTGTGTGGGTGTGGGTGTGGGTATGTGTGTGTGCGTGTTTGTGTTTTTCGGCTTTTTCCCGGTCAGGGGTCACCAGAACTCAGGTCCGCTAATGATTGGCAGTAGATGTTTACGTACTGGCTTGCTGGGCCTAACTCACAACCTTCAACGAAGGAACTCCCATTCACGCATGTCGCCATACAGAAAACGCTCTAACTGAGAATTGAACGGGCAACGTGTAACCGTGAGGCAACAACGCTACCACAGCACCACCACCGCAGACTGGTTTATATAACACTATACTGGAAATATTGCTAGTTGTTTGTTAGTAATTATGAAAATAACTAATATTTCCTAAGTACTTAAACCTTCACAAAACAAGTGACTTGCAATCTATTGCATGACATTATGTTAAACCTTAGATGTTGAAGAAAACTATCTTTGAAATTTGCTCTGTAAGTTGCACATCTTAAGAGATATCCAGTATTATTTGCATTGTTGGAGCCTTCCTGTGTCCTGAAAGAGTGCTCTTCAAACTATCTGGAGATATACAGAGCTGAGTATATTTTTCTGGCACTTCAGAGTTGTGTACTGGTAATTGTTGTTTGACTAATTTTATATCATTGCTGGCTGACTTCAGAGTTGTGCACTGTTATTTTTGCTTCACTGTATAGTTTTTCAGATCTCTGCTGAAGGTGTTGGTTTTCCCATACCCGCCCTCCCTATGTCATTGTTTAAATTTGGAGATTTTTGCAGTTGCCCGCCCCCACTGTAGATTTGATCTGGGACACTCCCCCCAGTCCGATCTCTTTACCTCATTCTACCTAATAAGACTCCTTCTGCATTGTTTTTAGTAATTTTTAAGTTAACTGCATTTTTTAAACTGTTTGGTCTAACACTGCTACATACTCAAGTGTGCTAGCTTGCACTGTATTTGAATTGTTTTGACTGCGGTTTTAGCTACTTTTCTGTATATAAAAAAAATAAAAAATACCTTTCCTGTAACTAGTGTAGTCCTGATTCAGATTTGCTGTATCCAGGACTGTATGTAAGCTTCTGAGCCCCCCCAAGCTTTCTGTCTTGGAGGGAAGCCTTCCAGCTTATCAGTGGGAGTGGTAAGCACTAGGTAACCTAGCTACCACATAAGGAGTGGTTCTGGCCCAGAAATTGTAGTTATTGGCAGTTTGGGCAGTTTTTCTATCTCTCTCAACTTTCTGATTTAAAAGCCCACATTTGCACTTGTTTCCCCCCTTTCCTGTAACTAGTTTAGTCCAAATACAGATTCTTACTTTTAGCACTTGAATTTGCTTACTCGTGATCAGCACTTGTTCAGAACTTGTAAGCACTAAATAACCTACTAATTACTACAGCACTCAACCTTCCTCATTACCTAGAGGAAAACAGTTTTGGTACTTACTTTCCTCACTTGCTTAGAGAAAAACAGCTCTTGTACTCACTTTCCTCACTTATCTAGAGGAAAATAGTTTTTTATTCAGGCATGTCCAAGGGTCAGCTCCCAGTGTTCTCTCCTGTCTATCTGATGAATCTGGGCATCTTGGGGCAATGTAGAAATTGCCTCATGTACACAGACAACCCACTCCTCCTACCACCCAACACTACAACCTGTGAGAGATGCACTTATCTAGCCAAACTGGAGGTAAAGCTCTCTCCAATCAAGACTGAACTTGACAGTCAAGAGTAGAAGGTAAACACTTGCACCACACCACACTCATCACATAGTCTCACTAAATCTACACCACCAAAATCCACACATAGAAATACAAAAACATTCATGGAGGCTCTCAATAATAATCTGCTCAAGCAACAGAGACCTCCAAAGCAGAAATGCAAGCAACCTCCACCCCTCAACACAACCCAAATGACACATAGCCCACAGACTCAGTGTGCCACTCAACCACAGCCAATAAGTCAAAACAATGTACCCAACACACTAGTCATAGGCGACTCTATAGTCAGGCACACTGATGTCCCACTCACCAGGCTAAACAAGGAGATGGTTACTGTCAGCTGCCTGTCGGGTGCCAGGATCCGCCACATAACCCACGCACTCAGGTCACTCCACAACAAGTACAAATATGACTCTGTCATTGTCCATGTTGGTGTGAATGACCTGAGATGTACCTCAATGGACTACATGAAAAGAGACATGGAAGAGCTCTCCGATCTTGTAGCCCAGGCAGGTATGACCCTAGCCCTGAGTAGCATTCTGCCATCACCCAGAATTATGCCATAGTACAAGGACAAAATGATTGACTTCAACAATTGGCTAAGCTTCTGGTGCCATTCTAAAGGGATCCAGTATCTGTCTGGCTGGGATGACATGGTCGACAGACCACGATGCTTTGCCAGAGATGGCCTGCACCTGTCACCCCTGGGATTCTGGATACCGGCTAAGGTTCTTGCCGCCCCTATAGTGCCTTTTTTAGGCAAAGGTTCAAATGAAAAATTCACCACAGTAACAGGAACAGGCAAGCAAAAACTGAGGGTGATACTACTCAATGCCAGAAGTCTAAATCTCAAAATGCACTCACTCGAGGCACTCCTTAAAATGGAGAACATCGATATCTATGCAGTGACTGAGACCTGGTTCAAGGCTCCAGAGAGCACCCCTGCACTACCAGGCTATAACTCATGCCACACTTTTCTGCCATGTAACCTGGACCGGAACACCAAAGGCGGAGGTGTATCCATATTCATTAAGGATATCCACACCTCCAGGCTAGTTGCTCAGCATAATGCAGCCAAGGTTATCCAAGTGCAACTAACTCTGGGCAAAACTGCAATCCAAATTGTAGCTTGCTACAGATCACCCAACATGCCCCAGGATTCCCACTCCTCTTTTCTTGATGTACTAGAAAATATTAGGGTTCAACCAAACACCCTAATAATGGGCAATTTCAACTACCGCACCATTAACTGGGAAAACTACTCATGTATCAACTCCTTCACTCAACGCTTTCTGGAATTCATAAACTCCAATGCCCTGGATCAACTTATTCACACCCCCACCAGGGCCAACAATATCCTAGATTTAGTCATTACCAATATGAGTGACCGGTGTTCCACACCTGAAGTCAATGCCTCATTAGTCCGATCCGACCATAAGCTAATTACCCTAGATATCCACATCCTGCCTCCACCCCCCATTAAGGAAACCATGGTAAAAAATTTCTCCAAAGCCAACTTCATGCTTCTTAAGACAGATGTGGTGAACTTCATGACACCCATGCAGATGGACAATACAATTACGACTACTGAATCCTACACAATTGCACTTTATAAGCACTTACATGAGTGCATGGATCATGCTATCCCAAACAGAACCAAGACACTATCCTCCAAAAAAAAGGAAGCCAATCTGGTGGTCCCCTGACATAAACAAACTGTACAACAGAAGGAAGAAACTCTTGCAAAAGAGAGTAAAATCCCACGAGTGGAGGAGCTCCCTGGTCAGCCTCAGTAAGAAGCTGCAATCCCTGATAAAATCCTCCAAAGCTAGTTACGAAAAACAAAATCACCACTGATTCTAAAGACAACCACAAAGCATTCTATAGCTATGTCAAGAATCTGAATGGAAACACTCAGATCTGCTCTGAGTTACAGCACAATGACCCAACTGATATTGCCAACATCATGGCAGATAGGTTCAGTGCTAACTTTACCCCCCTCTCACCCCCTAAAGAGCCCATCTCTATACCGGAAGAATGCAAAGTTCCTGTAATCACAGCTGCACAGGTAAAAACCACACTCTCCAAAGCCAAGAACACAGCATCCATGGGACCAGACAACATCCCAGGCTGCGTTCTACATGAACTACAGAACTACAGAACGAACTGACACCCCACCTAAGTACCATGTTCAATCATAGCCTCACCTCAGGCTTTGTGCCTGCTGAATGGCGCACAGCAATGGTTATCCCACTCCACAAGGGGGGAGCCACCACGGATCCTGGGAACTACTGCCCCATTAGCCTGACGAGCCTGGTCTGCAAGGCCATGGAACATATCATCATGGAACTTATAAACAAAGACATTGGTAATCTCCAAACTCTGGATCCCATCCAGTTCAGGTTTGTAAAAGGCAGATCATGTCTCCTAAACCTGATAGACGTAGACAAGGGTAAGGTGGTTCACACAGCCTATCTAGATCTTGCCAAGGCTTTTGACACCATCCCCCACTCTGGAATTATAGATAAACTCACTAAACTAGGTATAAATCCCTATGTCACAAGATGGGTTGCCAACTGGCTCACTGATGGAACCCACACTGTGAAAGTAGCAGACTCCAAATCTGACTTTAGACCAGTGACAAGTGGAGTACCACAGGGTTCAGTCCTGGGTCCTCTCCTGTTTGGTATCTACTTCTCTGAAGTACAGGCTAACACAGAAGGTCTTTGGCTAATGAAGTTCGCAGATGACTGCAAAATAGGAGCCATAATCGAAACTCCTAATGATGTGGACATCCTACAAAAGGGCCTCACTGAGACAGATGCCAAAAAGTGCATTGTCATCCCCTTTGGTAAAAACTCTGTACCCATGAACTACAACATCGGCGGTAGTATACCTAACACCAAAAGTGTGATAAGAGACCTTGGGACACAGGTGGACAATAGTCTCTCCTTTGATAATCATATCGCCACAGTAGTCAGGAAATCCTTCTATGTGGCACACCTCATCACAAAAGGTTTCTCATCCAGAAAAAAAAGAGGTAATTGTTCCCCTATACTCATCACTCATTAGACCCATTATAGAGTACAACGCCCCTTTTGGTATGTACCTCACAAGACATCTACAACAACTGGAAAGGCCACAGAAATACCTCACAAAGAGGATTACTGGCCTCAAACAGATGCCCTACGCAGACCATCTCAAAAAACTCCAGCTTTACTCCATCGCATATCGTCTACTCAGAGGTGATCTCTGCCTAACATACAAAGCTATGTCAACCCCAGAGCTGTTGGACATGCTCCACTTACAGAAATCCCAATCCCTCCGAGCTACACGCTCTAGGGACCTAAACCTTGTCACCACAATAAACAGAACATGCCGGAGGGATAGATTCCTGTCCCAGAGACTTCCCATACTCTGGAATAAACTATCTATCTATATCAAACAAAGCTCCTCATTAGCACTCTTCCAGAAAAATCTTGATGATTGGATGGGAAATAGGAAATTCACCCTGGGGATCACCTCTGTGGCTCTGCTTGACAGTGGCACAGGAAAATAATTTTCTTGGGTGGCAAAAGCCATGGTACCTTTTTGGCTGGGCTTGTATAGGCCCCAGGGCCGATAGCCTAGTACCTACCTATGAACCTATTTCTAATTATATGATTAAACATATGTATTCATACTTCTCTAAATATCTGAAACGCATTTGTAGAGAAATCTCTTGTTGTCATATGAACGCTTATGTTTGCTTAGCAAAAATGTTCTAACAATAAATGTCTAGGTTGTATAGTTTTCAAGTTTGTGTAAATTAAGAAAAAACTACAATTTGGAGTTTGTGTGCAATATAGTACAGTATTTATGGAAAAGACTATGACTTCACTGACTGTTATCAGTATAAACAATACTTACTGATAACATTGCTATTTGTACAGTTTTAATAACTTATCATTCACTGAATATTTACATTTGTTTGTCTTATGCTTCTTAAGTTACTTTTCAGAAGAATGCAAGGTGTGTGCAGGCTGCTAGAGGTGTGACATTCTACACCACATCGGTGTTAATGAGTTAACAACTGAATAAAAAACACTTAGTCACTTTGAACAACTGTGACCGACTCTGTGCAAATTAAGTGCAAGACACTTACCTGCATGCTATAGTCATTAATCAGAGGTTTCTTTGGTCCTGTCTAGAAGATCAGACATAACAATTCAGAACTTTATCCTTTGGCTTGATCTCTCTGGCATGTATGACTACTGTTTTCACGTTTCCTGCCCTGACAGCTGGCTGCTTGTAGTCTCATGCCTTGAAACAAGATAGTGAAGGATTTCCCCTCATCCAAGGATTACAGTTAACATCCACACACCTCAGATGATATTGTTTCATATGGTTCACTTTGTGAAGGCTGCCAGCCTAGCCATATATCATTTTATAGATAATTCTGTCATTTCTAAATATGAATGAGAAATACAGACTTGTTTTCCTAATTGAAAGAAAATAATTTAAATCACAGGCTTGTTGTCGTAAATGAAAAAAAATGCTGTTACAAAAATGTGGCAAAAAGGGAGATTAAGAATGTAAATGCAGTTAATGTGTAGCCTGGGAACACCAGGAAAGTGAAAGAATGATGTAATGTTTATCAGAACTGCAATTTCAATTTTAACAGAGAGAATCAGAAGGCATTAAGCATTTTTGTCTTGATGATCCAACTCACAGCACTGCCTCTTTCTCACATGTAAGTTATCTTAGACTTGTATTTTCTTTTAGAGATAGCTAGAACTAGAACAATTAGACTAAGTGTTTTTCTGTGATGTCAGAACTGTACTACTGAATTATTTTAAGTATTTCTGTGTGATCTCTGAACTCTTTTGACTAGCACTGTGTAGTAGAAAGTATTGTCTTGTGGTTTTAATTATTTATTATTAAATATTTTAAAACCTTTTGACTGTGTCTGGTTTGTTTAGAGATAATTTAAGCTCTAGAGTGCATTGCATATTTATAGTGATTACTGTACCAAGTCACTCTAATAAGCCTTGACTGTTTAGTCATATCTACCAATTGGATAATAATATTGCACAGTAATAATTGGACACTCTTTTAAGGGCCTTTGAGTAGCTGATAATTATTAGCTGGGTGGTGGCAGGGTACTACCATATAGTCTGGGTAAAAGGGGCACAACTGGAGAACTTGTGCCAGCCTTCCCCAGAAGTGTCTGTGTGGTTGTATAAACTCTTATCTCAAAATGTGTGTGTGTGTGTGTGTGTGTGTGTGTGTGTGTGTGTGTGTGTGTGTGTGTGTGTGTGTGTGTGTGTGTGTGTCAGCTACTTGGGCAGGGACATGAAGCACTGGATGGACGGAGAGGGTGCTGGAAATTTTAGCTTACCCAACTAGGCTGAGATCTGGACCCTATAGCTGTGCCAGTGGGGAGTCTTATTGCGGACCTGGAGAGGAAGGGAGCGATCAGTGCTGGACTGACTGTGATCTCTCTGTGCTCTTAAGGGAAATTGCACTTTACTGTGTGTATTTGTTATCCTTTCCTCATATATGAGACATATATATATATATATATATATATATATATATATATATATATATATATATATATATATATATATATATATATATATATATATATATAGATCACCTTTAATAGACCAAACGTTCAAATTACAGACAACTGAAATACCAAGACCAGTTCACTGACAAGGTATATCACTGACAGTACACTTTCCCGACATCTGATTTGCAGACAACGATGTTACAAATGTAACAAAGTTAGTGGAATACATTACAGAAGCCTGTAGACTGAGCATTCTTGCAGAAGGTAAGTTCATCATGTAGGTGACAAGTGTAACTGTAGATCTTCTTTTGGTGTTTAGTCAACTGGTATGACTCACCTTTTGAACTCCCAGGGACCTTTTAAGGTGTTTGTTCTAAAGTATGTTTAAACTCTGCATCATCAGAGCAGTCTTAGTGCAGAACACCCCTAGCCTCTAGGTGGCGCTCTCTGCTGATTTGCTGTTTTTCTCAGCAGTGCATTCATAGCCAGCCTCTTTAGTGATACTGGAGGAAAGCCTGGAAGAAGAAGAAAGAGAAGGCTTCCATGTGTCTGTTCTTTTCTACTTTTTTTAGCATATAGCATATTAAATAAAAAGGTAGTGCTTTGCGTGTCCAACTCATGGCACTAAATGGTGTTCCCAGTTTGTTTGCTGCAGACTGGGAAAGACCTGGACAAAGAATGACATGCCACTTTTGCTAATTCACACTCTTTCATCAACCAGCAATAGTTTATGGTAAAAGAAGATGTGTCTTTAGATAATTGCATTCCTGGCACCACCAACCAACATCTTGTAGAGGACTGAAGGGTTTCATCACTATAGACGTAATTATGAAGTACCTTTAGTAAATATGGAGTTACAGTAGGTACTTATCTAATTATCCTCTTCAAGCACTGATTTTGAACATCTGCCTAAGGAGAAATGGAAATTAATAATAACCGATTCTCTTTCAGAAAAGAATGGCCTGTGTCTAAGTTATTTGCTGTAGTGTGTAACACTTGTGTTAGTATACATGGGTTAATGTTGTAATCACATGTTACGCATGTATACCTGGCAGTTATTTAAGAACCTAGAGAAAAGGGGAAAGTTAGCATACTATATGACATTAGACTTCATTGTACAGTAAGTGTCACATGTCTTGCCTATCAAGAGATCGCGCTGTGGGGACTACACATATGTGATACATGACATCCCCTGAGCACACTAGGTTGTGACTGTATGTGGCAGACTTTACTTTTCAGATGTTAAAATTTATTTATTTATTTACCAGGCAAGTCTGACTGGGCCAGAAGCCCATTTTCAGTGGAGGCCCTGGGAGAAAAGCTCCACAGAAATATAAGCAAAATACAATATTAGATAGTACAATAGTATACATACAGTAAGATGCAGAGCACTCATCATCTAGTTAGTCTAGACAAAGTAGTATTCAGTGCAGTTTTCTAGTAGGTACGGGTTCAAAAAGAAAACACACAAGCATTTCAGTGAAAATCACTGTGAGAAAAATAAAATTAGTACTGTGTACATATTAAGTAATAGTTATAAACAAATGAGATTTCCTTTATATATATTATTGAGTTGTAATAAACAGTGAGTTGAGGGAGAAAATGAGGTAAGGAGTGGACAACATATCGAGAGAGTTACAGATATCTTGTCCGTCAGGTTTGAGGCCAGGTCAGTCAGAAATGTTGTTCTGTATCTTGTTTTGGTACTGTTTTCAGCACAGCTGTACAAACATAATAGAATTTTCTATGAACTGTATTCCTATGTCCAGTGTAACTGCAGCAGACTAATATTGTAATTTTTACTGTGCTTACCTTGCAGAGTGTGTGGAGTTGCTACCACCATTTGGCCAGTACCAAAAGAATGCAAACCTGGAGTATGGTGTTTATAATATCCAGGAGAAAAAAGGTGCACCAGAATGTGAGACAAGTAAAGCAAACTGCATTCCTGTTATCATATATACAAGGAATATGCAATAACTAACTGTGTGGTAACTCTCTAATATGATGTAAGGGGATTCATAAAGCTTACCTCATAATGTACACTATGTGTACACTTTGTGTAACCTTTCTGAGTGAATAGATGGCAAAAGCATTGTGGTAGAGCTGTTCTTGAATTCAGAAAGGGTACACATAGTGTACACTCTGTGTTAACCTTTATGAATTCTGATTATAGCATCTGCAAGCAGTAGTGGATTAAGTATGCATCAGGTTTTTGGCTGTTTTCAAACCAAGGCCACCCACCTGAACTGTTCTTACTGATTGTATTCACCAATCTGATTGTTGTAAATTATATTTATTGTTGATAAAGCTACATGTTCATCTACCTGATTGTTTTAAATTATATTTGTTGTCTAATAAAGCAGCATTTGTTCAAAGGATCATAGGAGGTTACTAGGCTAATGGCCTTAGGGCCCTTACAAGCCTAACCAAGTTCAACCCTTGTTCCCAAGAGTGCCTGTTTAAAGCAGACACTAAAATCAGCACCTACTGCCCCTGTCCAACTGAAACACAGGTGGAAGCCCCCAGACTGAGTTTCCAAATGCCCATCCAATCGTCCAAAGTGCGCTTAAATAGGGTCAATGAGGGGCTCTGTTTAACATGAATTGGAAGCCTATTCCAAAGGTGAGGCAACCCCTGAGAGACAAATCTGTTGATGTCAAATACCAGGTTAAGGTCCTTAGAGTGAGTGGCCTGTGTGCCATTTGACTTGTGAATGTGCAGCATTCCCATTAAGGCAGGGTCAGAAATTGCCTTATATGCAATGCACAGGTCACCTCAGAGTAGTCTGTATGACAGAGTAAAGTGACAGCGATCTCATTCTGTCCACATATGACACATGCTGGACACGCTGAATTTACTTTGTAAGGAACCTTTGTGGTCTCTCCAATTCCTGCAGGTGCTTGGAATGGTACATTTCAAAGGGAGCATTGTACTCTATTATTGGCCAGATGAGGGAAGAGTACAGGAGGGTTATAACCTCTTTTTTCTGGAGGCAATGCCCTTACTTATGAGATAAGCAATATAAAATGCCCTTCTTACCACTGTGAAGACATGGTGATCAAAGATAAGGTTGCTGTCAACCTGTGTGTCCAGGTCTTTCACCACTGAATGGGTGCTTAGGGTATTGCTATTGATGTGGTAGTTTGCAGGAACATTGCCCTTGCCAAAGGGGATGATAATGCATTTTTTTCATTTAGTTTAAGACCATGACTTTGGCACCAATCATTAGTCTGCGTAAGTCCCTCTTGCAAGATATTGACATTGTTAGGAGCCTCAGTGACTGCTCCCAGTTTGCAGTCATCAGCAAACTTTGTCAGCCACAGACCTTTAGTTTTTGCCTGGACTTAGTGAAGTAGATTCCGAACAGTAGAGGTCCAAGAACCAATCCCTGTGGAACACCACTGGTTAATGGTCTGTTGGAGGAGATGGAATCCTCTATTTAGACTTTGAGTTCTACCAATGAGCAAGTTTGCAACCTACCTGACAATATATGGGTTGACACCAAATGAGTGAATTTATTTATGATGCTTGAGTGGGGAATTGTGTCAGCAGTGCGGGCTAAGATTTACCCTCATCTGGGGCTTTGTTGACTGTCTCAAAGAAGTCCACCAAGTTTGACAGGCATGCTCTCCCCTTGACAAAGCTAAACTGGGTGGGATCAAGCATTTGGAGATTTCCTTTATCTTTGTTGATAAGGTCCAAGGTGATTCACTCCATGGCCTTACAGATAAGGCTGGTCAAGCTAATGGGTCTGTAGTTCCCACGGTCCATGGATGCACCCCTTTGTGCAAAGAGATGACAATATCTGTTTTTCATTTCTCTGGGATGAACCCAGTACTCAAACTGTGATTGAAAAGAGTAGCCAGTGATGATGCTAATTCCTGTATTAACCCATAGAATACAGCCTGGGGTGTTATCTGGTCCTATAGAGGCTGTGTTTCTGGCCTTGGAGAGGGTGTTTAAGACCTGCTCCTTAAAGATACTAGGTGGGGATGCTTTGAGGTATGTATGGTGGGAAAATGGGGGTGAAGTTTTCACTGAACTTGTCAGCCAGCAGGTTTGCTATATCCACATGTTCCATGTACAGGTTCAGCGCAAATCTTGGGCTTTCCTTTGAAGTTATGGATGTAACTAAAGAATGCCTTATGGTTGTCCTTAATTGTGGAAGCTAATTTGGATTCATAGTTAGATTTAGAGGACTTCACAAGGAGTCTTAGTTGCTTGTTTAAGTTGAGGAGGAAGTGTTTCCAGTTTTGAGTCCATTCCTTCCTACACTTAGATAGCAACTTCTTTCTCTTATTGTAAAGCCTGTTAATGGCAGATGTCCACCAGCAGGTTTGTTCTTCCTTGAAGATCTTACTTTGGTCCTATCAAGTACGATAGAGTCAATACAATTGTACAGATGTTCTTATAAAACATTGATGTATAACCCAGCATAGGTGTCTGTTCCATCTGTGGGAGGAGGGGCTACGAAGTTATTTATGCCATCTTGTAAGAGGTTGTAATTGGTCTTGGAGAAGTTTTTTAGTCTAGCTGCTGCTGGGGGGTCTGGTATTATACTTACCTCTAATGAGATTGATTTATGGTCAGATCTCACCAGGGAGGGCAGTACACTGGGATTGGTGCAACGGTTCCCCATGTTGTTGAGCACCAGATATAGGATATTTGAGCCCCTTGTGGGGGTATCAACCAGCTGATCCAAGGCATTGGAGTTACCAAAGTCCAGGAGCCTTTGGGCAAGTGAGTTAGAACACGTATAATTTGCCCAGTCAATGGACGGGTAATTAAAGTCACCTAAAACCAGGGTGTTCGGTTGTATCTTGATTGACTCAAGTAGATCCAAGTAGGCTAAGTGGTTGTCCTGTTTCACGGAGGGGGTCCTATAGCTGGTAATGACTTGAAGAGAGGTCTTACCAACAGTCAATTGCACCTAAAGTAATTCCAGGGAATTGTGCTGTATAACCAATCTAGAGGTTTATTTATCTGTAATGAATACTGATACAACACCTCCTTTAGTTCTCATGCCTTCAGTTTGTGGTCTGAACGTGTGGAATGAAATTTAACCTGGTATGTCTGGGGTGCTGTCTGCAGCCTTAAACTAGGTCTCTGTGACTACACAGATGTCAGCATCTTCCAAGGTAAGGACTGCTTCCAGTGAGTATAGTTTCAGGTTTAGACTCCTAGCGTTTAGCAGCATGACTTTGAGGTTGTTTTTAGAGGGTATTTTTTTGTTTAATTGTTTGCTTTAAAATTTGATAAGTCTTGAAAATTTTTAGCAAGAAATGAAATAAAAGGTACTAAACTATGCATAATAAGGACATTTTGACATATTTGATCCATGGACTGAGTGGGAAACCATCAAATGTTTAAGGCAGTAAACTGTTTATTTTAAACATGCTGTGGGAGAAACACCTTAAAGGACCATGGGGTTTAAAGAGTGAGTCATACATGATGAAGAAAAATTAAGATCTACTTTTACACTAGTCACCTACATAATGAACAGGGTTATACAGATGTGTTTGGATAAGTTAAAAAAAAAACAGTCCTATTCTGTTACACTTTTTGCCACTCCAGGCAGTGAAATATAGAATGCAGATGCAACATATACTAATATTTTTCAGTGCAAATTCCATACAACTTCATTTATAGTTTCATAGTTTCATAGTATAGTACTAGGCTATCTGCCCTGAGGCATTTGTAAGCCTAGCCATAGTGATGTGGCATTTGCCACCCCATGAAATGGTACAAAAATGTACAGAAATAAATTTAGAATACTGTGTCTAGTAGTGACACAATGAAGGTCCCCTTATATAATAGAATTAGTTTACTGTGCCCCTGTCTAGCAGTGATACAGATGTGACCCCTGGGGTAAACTTACGATCTCCCATCCACTCATGTTTTAGCATTTAGCATTGTTATTGATACTGTACAACTGAAATAGAGGCTGGGTCAGTTTACTGCATTACAACAGCACATCTTATTTATTTATTTAATGACTGGGAAAATCTGACTAGGACAGAGCCTATTTTCAGTGGAGGCCTGGGGAGAAACACTCCAGATGCATGTCTTTGGATTGTGGGAGGAAACTGGGGTACCCGGAGGAAACCCACGCAAATGCAGGGAGGACATGCAAACTCCACACAGAAGGCACCCCAGCCAAGAATCGAACTGGAGAACCTCTTGCTGTGAGCTGACAATGTTAACCGCTGCACCACTGCGCCACCTAAAATTATTTATTTATTTATTTTACATTTGTTTACCAGGAAAATCCAACTGGACACAGGTCCTTTTTCAGTGGGCTCCCAGAAAGAAAAGCTTCACATTAATTTACTTAATAAATCATAGAACAATGTACAATAATAAATGACAAAAATACAAAAAATATAATAATGAATGACAAATACAAAAAGTAATACAGAGGAACAGCATGTCATTCATATCTAGCACCTGAGATGTGATTTCTCTAGCAATATGCATATATCTTCAGATTACCAATCATTTCCTGAAAAATCCCGTTAAAAACGACACACATTTAAATATCTAGTAAACCATAAATGGTACTGAAAACATACAGGCAACAATGGTGTTCTACAAATATTCCTGTGAGTGCTAGTAACTAACAGAATCAAAGTGCTTACATGAATGCTGCATTATATTATAATTCAAAATAAGCCAAATCTATATTCTCTAAGCCTTCACAGGCATATTTTCATATCATAGAAACTGTATCACCATGAATCTTAGTTCAGACAGAGCTGTGCTTTCTGTATGCAGGTAGTGGAGAAGTAAACGAGAAACACTCCCCTAGCAGCAGTATGAGAATGGCCCAAGTGCCTTGATCTCCTCTCCGGCCCCCAGCATGAGAAGGAAACAGTCCATGGAAGCTCAAGGAGCCATGGTATGCTCAGTGGATGAGGGGAGGTCCCAGGGTCAATTAATGATCAACTGTAGGGAGCAAAATACTGACAAAAATTAAACAAGGACACAAAGGCCAAAATATACCTAGTATCCCATTATTCATAGTTTGCTGACCAGAGAAACTGCAGATGTTTGTCCAGATATAGGCCCCTCTTGCTAGTTTGACTGCTTCTGAGAATTAGCATCCTTCCACCTGAACCAGTAATGCACTACAGGTCACCAGCACCTAGAGGCATAGCTAGGGTGGAGAGAAGAGGGCAGCTGCCTCTGGTGCAAGATGGTAAGGTGAGTGACCAGCAGATGCTGATCAGTCTGCAGTGCAGTAGAAGCAGTCATGTCCATACTGGTATTTCTGAATGCCAGTACAAAAATAAAATACATGTGTTTGCTGGCTGAAAGAATTGATATGACTGTAGGATACTTGAATTAACTGGAAACAAGTGGAAGAAATTGTAATGAGACTGGAATGAATGCCTTTAGTTGTTAATTACCCAGACCTGTGCTTAACAAGTGGCAGACTTTTCTTTATGGGCCAAGTCTTCTTGTACCTTGTAAAATAAAGTCTACAAACACTGTAGTTTGGTTAAGAATGCTTTATTATGTACAGAGGAGGCAGATGTCAACAGTAATAGTGCTGATAAACTGAAACAGTCTGCAGAAATTCTGTATCATTTGACCTGACTTCTGTACTCTTACCTGAGTGTCTGTACTACCTTCTGAGGACTTCACTGCCATGACTTTCTGCATATTAGTATTTTCTAATAATAATAATAATAATAATAATAATAATAATAATAATAATAAAACCCTGCAAATCACTACATGCTTCTTTAGCCTTGGTTCCCAAGCCTTGTACCATAACAACAAAATGTGTTTGTACTCAAATGTACTGCATATTCTGTTCTTGTCTGTATTCTTGACTGAAGGTTATTTTCACTGATGGAAAGTGCTTTCACTGAAACTGTATGCACACTGTGAAAGCCTACTTTAATATGACTGCATTTCTAGACTTATGCAAACAGAATAATGTATTTTTCTACATTTAAATGATACTTGAGCTATCAACTCCTCCTTAGATACCTGATTACACACAGGTATCTTTTTCTGTAGCTACTTTAAAATATGAACAATAAAATGAAGACACAGGTCTAACCTTACATTTTCAGGTCTATTTTACTAACTTTTTATGAAGGATTTATTCCGAAACAATTGCCACTGAAATTACTGAAATGGGATTTATTTCTGTAATTACTTTAGAAATGTATTAATATGGTCCGCAAAGGATAAAATAAGTTGTTATACTGCAGTGGTGGTGCTGCGGTAGCATTGTCGCCTCACAGTAAGACATTGTCCTGTTCAATTCTCAGCTAGAGTGTCTTCTGTGTGGAGACATGTGTGAATAGGTGTACCTTCGTTGAAGGTTTTGCATCAGGGCCGGCAACTCGGCATGTAAAAATCTACTGCCAATCATTAGCGGACCGGAGTTCCACTGTGGTGACCCCTAACCGGGAAAAGCCCAAAAACACAACAATGCTGGTAAATAAATTGCAATTTTAATTTTGACCACTAGGTGTCACCTGAACATTTATGGTCTGTTTATATTGAAGTCTCAACTTTATGATTTGATTATAAATGGACAATTCTTTAACATGTTATAACTGGTAAACTTTCTTTTTAACACCTATAATATACACATCTTGAAGCATGATAACCATATACTGTATTAACTTGTGTCTGTAAAGTTTCATCTAGATTGTTAATAATAATCCTATTTACCTTTTTAGTTTCTGTGTGTTGTAATAGATGTCTGCCTTTTAAATTTGTGTCTTAACCTGTAAATCTCTGTGTGCTGCAATAGTGGAAGTACTTTTACTAAAACTTATGCTTTTTGTATTTTAGATCTGTACCTTTGCATACCATGTCCGTGTCTTTTTAACTTTCTGTTTAATGTACAATAATTATTATGTAAGGTGTACTGCATTCTGTAAATTAATTAATTAACAAATGAATCCTGACCTGATATGCCTTGAGTATATTAAATAACTATTACTACTTATTTTTTTAGATAACCAATCTTAATAAGCCTGATACAAATAATTCTGTCTTGTTACCCTTAAAACTGACTGAATAATATGGTGTGATATAGCAATGCTGTTAGAAATGTCTGATGTAATACACCTGCTATGAATAATTCTATCACTTTACCCATATAACTAATTACTGAATAATGTGAAGTGTGATGAAATTGCATGTTGTAAACTGTCTAGTAACGCTGTTAGAAATTTATAACTAAGTATGAATATTATATTCTGAAATCTGACTGAAATGTACTATAGTGAACTCATAACTGAGTATGAATGTCATATTCTGAAATTTGACTGAAATTTAAATTAAAGTGATACATATTTACACTGAACATTTAAATGTGTATAAATGTTATATTCTGCAAACTAGCTAGACTAATATTAAAGTAATACTTTTTTTTGCCATTGTTACCTGAGCACAGATAAAAGCATAAACTGAAAACTAGTAGTGCTATACAATTTTCTGAGAACATTAAACATTTTGTATGCTTGCTTTAATTCTAATCTGCATAAATGCACACCTGTTATATATATACATTTTAACTTTAAAACATTTAGATAAACATATTTAAACAAACATTTCAGAAATGCAAATTTGTTGTATACACAGTTTAGATACTTGAGTTGTACACCACACCTCTTACCAACTTTAGGCCATACTCTGCATTGTCCCACTCACTACTGTGGTATCGGAAGGGCTAATTTACACTTAGGCCTTTTAAATCTTTCCTTTCCCATCTCCTGTGCAAGGTTGGTTGCTGATGCACTCTTGACTGCATTTGCTCTGCATTCTGGAAAATCAGCCTGGAAATTATTTAAATATGACAGCATATCTTTTTGTAACAATATCTGCAGAGCACAAAAGGCAGTATCAGGTCATTAAAATAATATTTGTAGCTTTACAATTATAAACTGATACCATTTCTTGTTGCCCTGATTCTATTTACATTTTTCTGCATGAAATAAACATATGCTGCTAATAACCTCTTGTAAGTCTGTAAGCAAACTGATAATGCACTATAGTGAAATAGACCTGCATTACTAATAAATAAATTCTCCCAAGTCTGTAGCTAAACTGATAATGTACTAGAGTGACATGGCAAGGCTGTAACATTATTATTAAATCAAATGGAAATCTCAGTGGTATTCTTTTTCCCTGTCATAACCTCAAATGAAACTAAAGTAGTAATCTGACACCATATTATTTTTTAACATTTTTGCATTTCTGCACCTTTATAAAATTAATCTTAACTGTTGAACTTTTTACGTTTACTTAACCCGCAGGTTGTAACATACATAGTCTGCAAGTCTCCACCCACTGTCTTAATATAGATATTTGTTTTTTAGCTGATGTTATTTAATTTTTTCAGTACTACTGAATGCTGCAAGATTTATCATTACTGTCTACAATATTCTGGACAAACAGTAAGAACTGTTACTGCATAAAACTGTCAGAAGCAGTCTGCAGAAATTCTGTATCATTTGACCTGACTTCTGCACTCTTATCTGAGTGTCTGTACTGTCTTCTTTTTTTTTTTTAAACAAGTTTATTAATTTTAACATACAAAATAAATATTATGACAATCTTATGCAAGTAGTTAACATATAAACAATTATAACATCTAATAAAACAACTAAAGTATTTACAAAGACATCCACTCTAGATTAAATCAATTAATTAAACTGTAACATCTTACTAATAAAACTAAGACTGTTTTAACAAGTTTTGTAAGGTAACCCATATATTATAGTAAGATGTTTTCCTAATGGTTCTTGACTTTATTGTCATTAGTTCCATATGACATGCTTCAATCATAACATTTTTAAATTCATTAAATGAAGGAGGAGTATCTGAAATCCAGTTTCTAGTTATTATTTTTCTAGCCAGTGCTAGAATTGACCATAGTAAAGGAAGTTTAACTTTTTTAACACATTTAGGAACAGGGGTGTTAAATAATATAAGTGACTTAGAGACTATGAAATTATCTGTAAAAAGAGCCTGCAAAAAATCATTGATTAACATCCAATATTCCTTCAGTTTTATACAATCATAAAACATATGTGCCCAATCAGCATTTATTTCTACAGTACATCTCTTACATATGTTATCTTTTTTGTTATTTTTTTTCATCATTAGGGGTGTATAAAAAGATCTATGTAAAAATTTTCAGGTATAAAGTCTCCAATTAATAGAAGAAGTAGTTTTATAAGCAGATTCCAATATATATTGTTTATCTTGTTGTTTTGGTAATTCACCATTAATGGAATTGAAATAATTCCAGTAATTATCTGAACTATAATAGGTTTCATCTCTAATAATTTTATGTATATATGAGAGCTTACCTTTATCAGAAACCCTTTGTTGTAAATTTAGTATCAAGTAGTCAATCAATACTGGAACAGATTATTTAACTGTTAAAGACATTAAGTCAAGTTTGTTAGCAAGATGATGTCTAAAAGTCTGAATCTCTAACCAACATGTTTCTCTCAAGTCAAATTCTTGCTTTAAGAAGTCTAAATTTTTACTTTATTGTCTGACAGCAACTGATACCAATACTTTAAATTATTCTCTGTGACTAGAAGTGTTCTTTCAGAGGTGGATGATAAAAGAATACCTTGTGTATATATTATGGGAAATAAGATAAAATTCCATTCCTTATACTTAGGATGCGTATATATAAAATTACGATATCTAATAATAATATTTAATGGGTAACTAGTTATATATTTTGGTGTAATAGATAAGGTACAAAACTCTTTAAGTAACCATAACATGGGATTGTTTATAATAGTATTTTTGTGTGTTAATGATATTTTTGTGAAGTGCATGCTAATTAATTCCCAATATTCCTTCCATTTTGCAACATACCACTGATCTATTAGTAATGTTATAACTTTTATAATAGAAGAGATAGTGTATAAATCAAAGTCTGGAAATGCTATACCCCCTTGGGACCAACTATTAGTATGTTTCTTTAATGTAATCCTTGGTCTATTAGGTGCCCATAAGAAATTTAACATTTGTGAATTTAATTTCTTAATAATTATTTTTGTAGGTGGGAGTATTATTGATTGTATTATGTATAATATCTTCGGGAATATTATCATTTTAAAAATTGTGAGTTTTTCTTCCATGGTAAAAAACATATTATTCCAGCTATTGAAATGAGTTTGTATATTATGAAGACATTTACTATAATTATGATGTATAATGGATTTAATATCTTTAGTTAATATTATGCCTAAATAAGTTATTTGACCTGAATTGGGTATGTATTTAAGAAAATCACTAGTGAGAACGTTTTTCCCTGTGTATATTGGTAATATTTTAGTTTTTTCTTTATTAAATATCAATCCTGAAATATTCTTGAAATCTGTCATCTTATCAAATAATGACTGCATCGAAGAATTTGTCCCTGCTGATGTAATTAAAACATCATATGCAAAAAGTTGAATTTTAGATATTGTATTTTCGTCTATACCAAATCCATCTATATCATTGCTGTTCCTAATCAAATTAGCCCAAGGCTCCATTATTAAAGTAAATAACAATGGTGAAAGTGGACACCCTTGTTTTGTGCCTTTTAATATGGGTATCTTTTGTGAGACATATGTTCCAATTTTAATGTATGCCAACGTTCCTTTATATAAATGTTCAATTAAATTCACAAATGTATTAGAGAAATTTGTACACTTCAATAAGATAAACAGATAGTCCCAACTTACTGAGTCAAATACTGAACTAATATCAAGGCTTATGAGTGTCAAATCTTTCTTTTTCTGTTTGCATAATCAATCAGAGTTAAAGTTCTCCTTATATTATCAAAAGTATTTCTATTTGTAATAAAGCCTGTCTGATCTATATCTATTATACTTGGAATGATTGTCTTTAATCTGTCAGCAAATATATTCATGAACATTTTGTAGTCAACATTAAGTAGTGAAATGGGCCTGTATGATGTGCAACTAGTTGGATCTTTATTGGGTTTCAAGATTGGTGAAATAAATGTGTATTGCCAAGATGGGGGTATTATCAATTCATTTTGAGCTGAAATAAAAACCTTATGTATTAATGAATAGGTACTCTTAGGAAGAATTTTATAAATCTCAGGAATAATACCATCATTACCTGGTGCTTTGTTTAATTTAAGTTTATTTATTTGTGTGATAACCTCTGTATGTGAAATATTTCTATCTATTAATCCAGCTTGTTGTTTATTAAGTTTTTTGTTCATGTTTGTAATTATAAAGTTCTTTATTCTGTCTTTAGATTCCATATTAATGTTATTATGGTTAATGTTATGAAAGTGATTTCTAAATTCATCTAATATTTCTGGTAAACTAGAAACATTCTTCTTTTTCCTTGAAGAGAAAATTTCTTTGATGTGATTTTGTTTATTAAGCCTTTTCGTTTTATTTTTAAGTCTATGTAAGTATTTGGGACTTATTGAGTAAGACAAAAAATTGTATTTCTCTAATGTTATTTTGACTTTGTGATTTAAATTTCTTTGTATTTCTCATTTAATTTGTTTATTTCCTCAATGACTTTTTTGTCCATAATATTTTCCTTATTATTATGTTTATATGAGTCTAATTTGTTTTGTATGTCTATTAATTCCCTGTCCCAAGTTTTCCTTTTGTTATTATACATCTGATATTTTGTCCATATAAATAAGATTTTAGAGCATCCCAAATGTAAATAATGGAGACATCAGGTGTAGTATTTAAGTCCAAAAAATGTTGTACCTCTGTAAGTATATAATCTTTGTAATCTTTTAGTTGGGTTAGGTATGCAGGTATTCTTTTGATCTGAACATTATGAGTAATATTTACCATAAATTCAAAGACAATTGAATTATGATCCGATATAGGGCATGAAATGATCTTAGAATTAGTTAAGTCAGTTACCAGTTGGTTAGAAATAAAGACTCTATCTATTCTTGAATAAGTTCTATGTCTGTTAGAAAAAAAGGTATATGGTAATGATTTAGAATCTGTCTGATTATTAATATAATTCAAATGATATAGATTAATGAAATCCTTTAAATGTTTTGCACTAGATGTGATTTTCCTTTTTCCTATAGTAGTAGTATCTTTTTCATGTAGGATACAGTTAAAATCTCCTGCTAAAATAATATCTCCTTTAGAAAATGATATAATCTTATTGAGATGATATTTTACTGTATTAGTGCCAATTCCTGGTATCCAGTATACATTAATCAATGTATAGATTTTCCCATTAATCTGTATTGTAACCAGGCAAAACATTCCTTTGTCATCTTTATAAGACTTAATAATTTTAGGTGTGGGCATATTTTTGTCCATAAAATAGCCACTCCTCTTTTTTTTCTGTGTGTGTTCTGAGCTAACCAAGATTGTATATTTATTAGTGGCTAATTTATCTATATCTTTTTTCAGGAGATGTGTTTCTTGAAGGAATATTAAGTTGGCTCTATGCAGATTAATATATCTCATTAAACTTCCCCTTTTACACAGGTTATTCAATCCATTAATGTTTAGAGAAATTCCTTTTAAAGTTACCATTTAACTTTTATAAACATATAAAACATATAGTCAGAATAGCATTTACTAAAGTAAGTATTATTATGTCTCCTCCTTTAGGTATTATATTAATTATAGCTGCAATTAGTGAAAATCTTATGAAATTTACTGAAATTTTAACTTTTATTTGTTTTTTTTTTCAGTAATCAGTCTTTATTATTTTCCAATTACATAACTACACACTACTATATATATATATATATACAATATTTACATGATTGCTTCCAAAAGTTATACAAACGATATATATTAAAACAGATTATTATAAGGACATATAACATGAAAATACCATCAGTTTTTAATATTATTACAATCAATAACTAATCTAAGATTGAGTCTGTCTTATAAATATATATCCTAAGTAACAGTGGATAAGAACCTCTAGGCCAACACAATATTAAAGATTTGCTCCCATATTTTAATATTATTTATGTTTTTCTTGTGGTCATTGTCTTATAGCTAATGTTTTAAAATTATCCCAAGATGTCTGGGTCGGATTCAACCAATTTGAAGCTATGTATAGTTTCATTAATAAACAAATATTCATGATTATGATCTTTTTTGATTTGTCTAAGTATGTAGGATAATAAATTCCCAAGAGAGTGTTGATTGTTGGTAGCCCATTTTCTGTAATTGAAGTTTTAATGAATTCCAAAGTTTAAAAATGCATTTGCAACTCCAAAACATGTGAAGCAGGTCAGCTGTCTGGTCTATGCAGTATGGACAGTTAAGTGAGTTCTTTGAATCAAATTTATGAAGAGTAAGACGGGTATAATAGGCATTGTTGAATATCATCAATTGCGTAAATAATAATTTTTGTAGCGATACAGACTTTAATGTTAGTTTAAATGCTTCCAAGATCTTCTTATCATCAACTAATGTTAACTTTTCCCTCCAGTAATTCGATAAAAGAATATGTTTATTATACTTCATCTCTTTTATCAGTTTATATGAGGAAGTTATATATTTTTGTCTTGTATCAGAGCTTCCCAAAGATTACGACAGATATTTAATTCCTCTTCTTTAAATTCAAAGTTATTAAAATAATTTGTAGCCAGATCTTTTAATTGTCTCATAATAATTAGATAGGAAATAGGAGACTTTTCTCTTTTAGAATATCGTGAACTGATATCCCAAGCAAGGGGTAGAAATCCAACATGATTAAATCTTTTATTAGAGGGAATTTCTGTAAGTCTATCAATTTCTTCCCTAATAATATGTTTGGGTTCTTGTGAAGTGGTTGAAATACCATCATATACTTTAATAAGTTTAATGAGGTAAAAAGATTTTGAATTGAAGTTATATAGCATTTTATGTGTTCCATTAAGTCAAATTTACTGAGTGTTCCTCTATTCAAAAAGGGTAGAGCTTTACAGTTAATTCCCACTTTAGTTGCATGTCTATATGTTAAGACCAACCATTTGGATGCCCATTTCAGACTATCCTTATCAAAGTGAATCGCCCTTAAAATTCTATTAGCATTAATTATCAAGTAATAAGTTTCAAAATCCGGTAAATCTAGACCTCCCCTATTTTTGGAGCCATCAATTTCTCGTATGTTATCCTCGTTTTCCTAGGCTCCCAAATAAATCTCCCTAGTCCTATGTGAAGCTGTTTAAAAAATTTCCTCATGATTCTAAGTTGTGTGGCTCTAAGTATATATAGTATTCTTGGAAGAACATTCATTTTGATAATTGCAGTTCTTGCCATCATTGGTAATTTCAGTTTACTCCATCTTGTCAAATCTAATGTTATCTGATCCCAAGTTGATTTAATATTATTTATAAAAAAATCTCTATTATCAGTTGAAAATATAATACCCAGATATTTTGTTCTCTCTTCCGTCATTACTTGTCCTATCAATGGTAGCAATGAAAATGGTGTAGGTGTCTTTAGTGGGAATATTTTGGATTTCTTAAAATTAAGTTTATAGTTAGAGATTTTCTCAAAATCTTCTACTGCTTTTAATATTTTCTCAGTATCTGATACAGGTGTGGTACAGTATATATTTAAATCATCTGCAAAAGCAGCCATATTTATCTTCATACCATATAATATTGGGGGGATTGTAAAAAACATTTTGTTTAAGATGTAAAAATAATGGTTCCAAATAGAGATTAAATAAAATAGGAGATAATTGGCACCCTTGTCGGGTACCATTTTTAATTTGTATTCTTTTAGAGCATTCTTGATTGATAAATACATTTGTGTATGCGTTATTATATATTTTCCTTAATGTTAAGATAAAATCCTGAGGTATATTGAAGTATGATAACATATCAAATAGATATACCAAGTTAACTCTGTCAAATGCTTTCTACGGGTCAATTATGAGTGCATAAATATTGAAATTTTTGTACTTGGCATAGGAGATTAATGTGTGAAGCGTTAATGTAGTATCAGTGGTCTGTCTTCCATCCATGAACCCCGCCTGTTCCTCTGATATTATTAGATTTGTGACCCTTTTCAGTCTATTTGCCAGAATAGATGTCATAATTTTCATGTCAATGTTCAAGAGCGAAATGGGTCTATAATTATCTGGGTTTTTAAGATCACTTTTAACTTTTGGTATCAAAATTGTCTTTGAAGCATTAAAGTGGGGATCATTAATTTTATTTTGAATTATATAATTAAATGTCTGTGAAAGTATTCTACTCAAAATCTCATTAAAAGTTTTGTAGAATTCAGAGGTCAATCCATCCGGCCCTGGGGCTTGATGTGGTTTCAGCTTCTTAATTGTTTCTGTTACTTCCTCCACTGAAATCGGTTTAATTAAATCCCTATGAGACACATTATCAATACTCGGGAATGTGATCTTCTGTAAGAAATCTTTCCTAACTTTGTCTGATAAAAATATCTGCTGATCACCATATATCTGATCAAATATTGTTTCAAAAGTATTCATAATATCTGCATTACTAGTATATGTTCTATTGTTATAACATATTTCTGGTATTAATAATGTTGAATTCGTTTGGTTAATAATTCGTGCTAGTGCTTTTGAGGGAGTCTGAATATGATTCGCGTATTTTACTAAATTTCTCTGTTCATAAAATGATAGTTTACTATTATATAATAAAAACAAATCTTTTTGACATTTTAATAAGTCTGTTTCTGTTTGTTTATTGTAGTTCCTCATTAACTCCTGATTTAGTAACTTAATTTTGGTTTGTAATTCTTGTAGTTCCTTATTTTGCATTTTTTTATAATATGTAGCTTTCTGAAGGAAAATCCCTGTTATTTGGGCTTTAGTTGTAGCCCATTCTATATCAACAGGGTGTCTATTTTTGACGAGGTTCTGGAGTAACTGTTTGAGTGTCTCTTTAACTTCTTTCAATATGTCATCTTTCCTTAGTAAATATGGATTTAAAAACCAATTATATCCTCAAAGTCTCCTATTACTCATATTATTTATTGTTTAATGTTAATGTAATCTTTGAGTGGTCCGATAGTTTAACTTTTATTTGTAGTGACAGTGAATTTATAAAATGTGATGTGGATGTCAAAACTATGTACACATGACAAAAATCATATGAAAATATTGTTTGGATTAAACATTGCATCCAGCCTGGAGTTGAAAATTCCAACTTCGAGTAGCAAATACCACTCAAGTTATCTCCCTATCCTAAGCAGCAGTACCCCAACTGCCACCAAAATTAAATAAATACTAACTTTTTATTAACTAAGGTTAAGCTCATTATTTTGATTATCTATTATAGCAGGACTTAAACAATTAATATAACAGCTTCTTATTTTACAGTATAATAAATAAAAGAAGAACAATTATGTAATTAATGTAATAATTAGATATGAAAGTTAAGAAATAAGTTATTATAACATTTACACTAACTAATCTATATGATAATATATAAGAAACTAAAATAGAACTTATAATCAAACTGTCTTCTGAGGACTTCACTGCCATGACTTTCTGCATATCAGTCCAAAAGAACTAACTTAACTTACTGTGTCTGAAGTATTTTCTAATAATAATAATAATAATAATAATAAAACCCTGAAAATCTCTACACACCTCTTTAGCCTTGGTTCCCAAACCTTGTACTATACAAAGAAAATGTGTTTGTACTCAAATGTATTACACATTCTGTTCTTATCAGTATTTTTTTCAAACACCTTGAATTATCACTTGTGACATCTGCAAATTTGCATTCATATAAAAGTAATCAAATAACATTATACTTCACATATATTGTTATATATCATATAGGCTAAGCAATATTACATAAATTATTCAGTTTCTGTTTTTCCAGGATATAACTGGTATGATAGTCAAGAAAAGCTGGCTTTATTTGCAAATGTACCTGATAAAAGCAGAAAAAGACATTACAGTGTTGTAGAACATTTGAGGCCATTTCTTATCAGTATTCTTGACTGAAGGTTATTTTCACTGATTGAAAGTGCTTTCACTGAAACTGTAGGCACACTGTGAATGCCTGCTTTAATATGAATCCATTTCTAGACTGTATTTTTGTACATTAAATGATACCTGATCTAACACTGGCTATCAGGACTGAAGAGCTTGCTTCATGTGTGGTATAACTTGTAACAAGCTAATTGCTATAAATGTCAAATTGGCTTGCTGCAGTTTTTAAAAGTAGAAGACTGGACCAATGGGCCTTTTTTTCCTGTTACTCAATTTCAGCTAATGGGAAGGACGTCAGAATATGCAGCAGCACAGGACAGTAGATGAGCCAGCTACAGCTCTGACAGTACTATCTGTGTGAAACAAAACTCCCTCATACCTTTCCTTAATTTGCCTCCTATCACTTTCTTTTTATGGTTTGTCCACTCATGTTAATTTTGTTTTGCCCAAGGTTTAATGTTTAAAGCTGACACAGCAGTAGTTTCCGATAAACTGAGAAGATGAATGCTTGTGAGGAAACATGAATTATATCTGGGTGGCAGTACTACCTGCCTCCATAATCTGCCAAAAGACAGATACCTTGTGTTTACCCCTTTGGTGCTAGACTGTGATGAAACTTAAAAGAAAAATGGCTACAGTCATATTTCAAGTTGTTAATATCATAAATATAAATAACATTCCTCCTTACCCCTACCTTCACAAAAGACAACCCCCTTCTGTGTACCCACGTTGTGTTAGACTCGGATGAAAAAGAAAAAAAAATGGCTACAGTAATACATTTCAACTTGTTGCTATCAAATGTATATATGCAACATATCTCATTACCCCTACCCCCCCAAAAAAAAAAGACAGCCACCTTAATTCATGTTTAGTGTTTGACCAAGTGGAAAGTGAAACAAAAATAATAATCACTGAAATGTATTCCAGCTTATTGCTTCTAGATATTACATTTTTCTAGACAGGCTATAGTGACCTTCTATGCAAACCTCTGAGGTTTGATTTGGAGGAAAATTAAAGAAATGGTAACAATCGCAACTTCTGTGTGGCCCTCTAAGCAGGGCCAGTTTTAGACTAGAT
The DNA here is from genome assembly GCF_019279795.1 of Protopterus annectens. Classification (NCBI taxonomy): domain Eukaryota; kingdom Metazoa; phylum Chordata; order Ceratodontiformes; family Protopteridae; genus Protopterus; species Protopterus annectens. The sequence continues at coordinate 1,956,022,762 of NC_056731.1, forward strand.
GGAGACAAGAGAAGAGGTGGAGAATGAGAGATGTGGTCTCCTCTGCTAAGCTTTTGTCAAAATCTACATATATACCACCTTCGGGTGTGTGGGTTGCCAGGCTGCCATTAGCTCTGAGAGTCTTAATTTTCTGTGAAACATTTTATGTCTTATTTTTGAAAAATAATTAATTACTTTTTTACTGCTGGGCAGAAAGGTTATATATGTACCTGCCAAAATCATTTGTACACAGTTAAAAATTGCTGCTATCTTTAAACATACACATACATGCACACATGTACACTCACATACATGTACACACACACACACACACACACACACACACACACACTGCACACAACTACAGGCAACTCTTTGAAATAACAGTTGACATACAGAATGTCTTTGGACTGTTAGAAAAAGCCAGTGTACCACTATAAAACCCACACAGAGACAGGATGGCCATGCAGAGTCTACACAGAAAGAGCCACAGCCAAGAACTGAACCATAGAAACAAACAGCAATGCTACTCACTGTGCTGCTATGACAATGATCAGTTGCATTCAGATACACCCTGCCTGTACCACCAAATACTCCATTCAGACACACCCTGCCTGTGCCACCAAATACTCCATTCAGACACACCCTGCCTGTACCACCAAATACGGCCAACTACTGTCTGCAATTCTAATGTCTGACTATGACAGAAAGGGAAAGAAATACACTGCAACACCACCTCCTCAGTATACAAGCTGACAAGCATAAGGCAATGACTATTTTACACTAGAGATCTGCAAAACAATACACTTTATGGTGTAGTTCTTTCCCAGCAAGATTAGTGAGTGTTTAACAAAGATCAGTCAACAGTAGTGGAAAGTCAGTTTTATCCACTATTGGCCTTTGTATCCATAAATTACAGCCATATATACATCTCGTATGTCTAATTTTGATTTAAAAGAAATGGCCACAGTAAAATATTCCAGTTTGCTTTTCAAAAACACACTAGTCCTGCAAAACTAGATTGATGACTGTTTAACTTGATCATGACAGCATGGTGATTTTCATCCATGGATGGCTCCCATAGCAGCAGTGACATAGCTGATATGAACACCTAGCTAGTGGAGAACTTGCTGCCTGAATCAAAACTGCTATACAGTATGTGCACCCCCCCCCCCCACACACACACAGCCGGCCTTAGGCATAGGCCAACTAGGCAGCCACCTAGGGCACCGCTCTAGCAGGAGTGTTTTTCCAGCATTTATTTGGTATAGGTAGATGAAGTTGGGGGTACTGGGTAGTGTGGTGGGGGGCGCCATGGAGCCATTCTGCCTAGGGCACCAATTGACCTAAGGCCGCTCCTGCACACACACACACACACACACGCACACACACACACACACACACACACACACACACACATGCACACACGCACACACGCACACACATGCACATGCACATGCACACACACACACACACACACACACACACACACACACACGTAAGAAATTGTCATTCATGTGCATAATCAACCCTCAAACAATTGAACACAAATTTCTGCCACTCATAACACTGATCCCAAGAAGTCTCTCCAAAACACATTTGTAAAAGAAATTAATTAAAGTAAAATGATTTTTGTGAGCGTGTAACACTAGGTCTGTAATCCACAACTCTACCCTCAACCACTATTTTTCCATAAATTACAGTCACAAAAATAAATCACAAATGTTTACTTTTGCAATCACATCAAATACAAATATTGTACCAGCTGCAAAAAATTACTAGCCACCTCGTCACTGTAAAATTAACCACTAAATAAACACAGTATTTACATGGAAGGTATGTCCCCACACTCACTTACTAACTTTGCCATTACACAACATTAAACACTAAAGCAAAGGTCAACAAACTGTGAAGGTGAACACCATATGAAATGCATATACACATATTTGTGTACACAGTGCTACTTATTATGAACAGGGCAGTTATCTGCATATTTCTTTTCATCCTTCTTAGACATTTCATTGAGAATTTTTTGATGGTTAATGTTAGTCCAGGATCTTGCCCTTTTGCTAGTTGTCTGCGTTATGTATTTTTACATACTGTAAGAACTGATATGACTGTAGAATACTAGTATGAGCTGAACATAACTGGAAGAAACTGCAAAAAAGGCTGGAATGACTGCCTTTATCTGTTAATTACCCAGAACTGTGCTAAACAGGTGTCAGTCTCTCCTTTAAATCTTCTTGTACATTCCAGAATAAAGTCTGCAAACACTGTAGTTCTGTTAAGTATGTTTTATTATGTACAGTGGAGGTAGATGTCAACAATATCTGAATACTGTCTCCAGTAACAGCGCTGATAAACTGAAATAGTCTGTAGATTCTGCATTCATATTCTTCATACTCCTTTCCTCCTGAAAAGTATAAGTAATATTCTGGAATGCTGGATATTTGACCTGACTTCGGCACTCATACTTGAGTGTCTGTACTGCAATGACTTTCTGCATATCAGTCCAAATAAACTAACTTAACTAACAGTGTCTAAAGTATTTCCTAATAATCTACATGCCTCTTTAACCTTTGTTCTCAAGCCTTGTACCATCCAAATAGGATGATCCATTTGTTCTCAATGTATTGCACATTCTGTTCTTATCAGTATTCTTGACTGAAGGTTTTCTTCAATTGAAAGTGCATTCACTGAAACTATATTATGTAAACTGTGAAGGCTTGCTTTAATATGGCTGCATTTCTAGACTTATGCAAAGAGAATACTGTATTTTTGTCTAACAAAATACATTTAAATGAAACCTGATCTTAAACACAAACAGGTATCTCTTTGTGTTGTAGATTCTGCACACATGTTCTTTATATTCCTTTCCCCCTGAATAGTATAATTAATATTCTGGAATGCTGTATATTTGATCTGACTTCTGCACTTATACTTGAGTCTTGGTTTACTGCATACTACTTGCTTACTATGACTTGATATCTGGCCACTTGCAGCCTGTTTACATTAGAAAAAACAAGTGACGTTTTTTAAATGCCTTTATTAAAATATCACTTAAGACATAGACAAATATACATTAATAGAAAAGAAAACTTTATTAAAATTTTCCCTTTACATACATTATAACTTCAAATGTGCTTTCTTTCTTTATAACTATCATCAGTCCAACATTACATAAATTGCTCATTTCTTGCCTTCCTTTAAACCTCACTCCTCCTCCTGAACATTATTCTGTATGTATTGTTCCCACAATTTCCATTTTTATATGTAATTTGCTCCTTCCCTTTTCTAAAGATTTCTCTTCCAATTCTTCTGTCTCTTTTACAATATTTAGTATACTTCAGATTCAGCTGGTTTAGACTTTGATTTTGATTTTCTAGTAATTGCTCTTTTGGCAGCCAAAATAATTAAACTGAACAAGGCTTTATTATGTTTAGGCAATTCAGAACCCATGTCCTATCTCCAAATAATAAATTCCTTGGTTGCAGCCATTTACTTGCTTAATATTTTTGACAGAGTACTCTGTAGGGACTTTTTAAAATCTGCCAACTTATTACACTCCAAAACCATATGTTCCCAGTTACCTCTTTCTTACCTGTCACACCTCCAACATTTTTTATCCACCTGAGGAAAATTTCTTTGAAGTCTACTTGGGGTATAAAAATACATATGCAAACACTTCCAAGCAAAGATACTAAAGCTTCTGGACTTTGTTGCCTACTTGGGAGCCATACATATGTCTTTCCACTTTTCCCTTGTAAATTGCTTTTGCAGTCTTTCCTCCTAATCTTTTCTAACCTCCTCTGATTGATTCTTATATTTATTATGCAATATTTGATATGCCCTACTAATTATCCCTTTTTTTAACAACAGCTTTTGATCTAGATTCAACTAAAAACTCTATTAGAGTAGGCATTTCACTTCTAATTGTTCTATTCCAGTGCTTTTCAACTGCCAGTCTAGCAGAAATTTCCTGCCAGTCCGTGAAAGAGTTATTGCCGCTTATACACCTGGATCATGTAAGAGACATAAAAAGTAAGTATATCAGTTTGCATGAAGGATGTAAATGATCGTAGGGAATAACGTTACACAAGGTGTGGACTTATAAGATCATTATGTTTGGATCCCCTTTTATATCATAAGTTATAGTTTTCTGATTTTTGCACCAGCAAGGGAAGCAAACTTTACATGTTCGGCTTATATTTCATATATTTTCAACAGTTTTCACTTGTGAGTTGCTTGGTTTCCAGGATTTAATTGTATGACTTCATAACATATGTTTATATTTCTGTAATATAGTTTTTAACTATTTTATTATTCTGTGGTTGCTTGTGGTTTTATTTATCAGTTTTGGTTATGATTAGTCAGGGTCTGTGGGAGCTGTTCTTGATGTTTGCTAACAACTGCAGTTGAAACTGCTGCCATAAGACTCCTGTGCGGCGTGCAGAGAATGGTGTCTTATCAGTTTGTGCCGGGAAGGACATTTCTTGCTGAGGCAGGATATCATTTGTTTTTTGATTTATTTAAAATTTCTTTTAAATTGTGATTAATGGTTTTATTTAATAACTAGTGTCTGTGTTGTTAAATGCCTGTGATTAGATAACTTGAGAGAAGCTGTTGCTGTTTGATGTGTATCTTTAAGCAGACCTGTTGTGGTTTAAGTGTTTGAAGAAAAACTCTTTATTTCAGAAATGTTTTAGTGAAGGGAAGTTTGGTATGTGTATGAATTGACAGACATATTCTTATAATATCTATGAAGGCTGAAATATTTATTAACATTGGGTTGGGAGGGTGGCCTAATGGTTAAGGTGTTTGCCTTACAAACACAAGGTGCAGGGTTTGAGTCTCACAAGGGATAACTGGCTAGGCTAAAATGGCCCGCAAGGGCAGTTAGCTTAGTACTAATCTATGAACCTAATGGTCAATCACTGATAAGTATTTGCAGCAAATTAATTTGTCTCATTTGCCATTTAGGTTTTGTGACAGTGCTACTAGTTTCAGCGTTTGGGTAGATACGATTTGTGGGATTTTCTTACAAATTTTGTAAATCTTGTATAAAGGTACAGTAAAAGACATGATGGAGTGTAGTTTGGCTTTAAAATGTAATGAAATATAGGTTATATATTTTGTGCTTTCTTATGTTCTACATAACGATAAAATGTCACAGTGCTTTTTGGTTCTGTGAATTGTACTCAGTGTCATACCTCTCAACAGTCCAGATTTTCACAGAATCTCCATATTTTTTGTCTGTTCCTCACAAATTTGTGTTTTTTAGCAAATCACTGAAGACTGAAGTCACTAAATGACACACATTTGAGTTTTCGACTTTATATCCTTCAGAAAATGCATGCTAACCCAAATCTTGATGTTCTAATAATTTTCTAAGATCATAAAAGTGATATTTGAAGTATTTCCCTATTTGTAGGCCTTTGTCCCCCCCCCCAATATTTTAGGCTTTGTTCAGATGTCTTGCACGAAGAGGTTGATGGGTATGCTGGTTGTGTTTCATTGTTTTTAAAACAAGACCAGACGTTAACTGTTGCTGGTGTAATGTAGAAAGAAGTAGATTTATGTTATTGGTTGTGTTGTGTTGTTACTTAATTTATAGGTTCATAGGTAGGTACTAGACTATTGGCCCAAGGGCCTACGTAAGCCTAGGCAACAAGGTTCCCTGGCTTACGCCACCCAAGAAAGTTATTTTCCTGTGCCACTGTCGAGCAGAGACACAGAAGTGATCCCTGGGTTGTATTTCCTATTTCCCATCCACTCATCAAGATTTTTCTTGAAGAGTGCTAATGAAGAACTTTGCTTGACATAGATGGGTTTGGTTGGAGAGGCTGTTTGACTCATTGCATCATAACTCATGAGTGAGTTTCCAGTCAAGGGTTGCAAAATTATTAGTAATCATGTTGGATGTGGGAGTGTGGTGGATCAAGACCCTATAGGCTTGTAACATTTTATAAGAATGAGTTCATAACTTTAGGTATTCCATTCATAATCTAAATATTTTATTATATCAGAGTTACCCTATTGTTTCTTCTCTTGGGTAACAAGCTAGTTTGTGTTCTTTCTTTCAATGCTAAATGAAATCATCCCAAAGTAATGCAATATTTAATTTATGCAAGTCTTTCATCTCTTTGGTATGTAATCTGACTATCCGTTCAGAATTCTGAGCATAGCTAACTTACTGACTCACATATGCTTTTTCTGGTGTCATGCATATTTTGTTATGATGTGCTGACAATATATTAACAATTCTCTATACATTTTAGCACTGTTTGAATGTATGTATGCTAAAATACGAAAATTTGCATTTATGGTATTGGCAAATGTGCGTAATCATGGGGGAAAGAAAAGACTGGCACTTATTTTCTGTAGAAGTTGTACTTGGAACATATGGACTGTGCTGTCCATGTACCTACCAATCTTTCTTTATCGGAAATTTGCGTCAAGGCATGTTAGCAGAAAATGTGCAATTTTTTTGACTTAAACATGACATTTGGAAGGTAATAGTATCAAATACACAGATGATTATAACATTGGTGAAATGCAGAAAATTATAAAATAACAGTGGATGCGTGCTTTAAAATCATTGTGCTTTGTGGAATTTGTCATCCCCCTGTGGTAAAAGTAGCTCTTGAGCATTGACATTTAGTTTGTAATTTGTGACACTGGAAACAGGAAAAGGTTCTTTTTTTTCACATTTAAGATCCTTTTTCATATTTCATTGTGAACTTGCAGCTTTCATTTGTTTTTCTTTTAGAGGGAACTATGTCTTGGCACTATTTTTTTTTATTCTGCTACAGTTGTTACCATTCAATGAACACTTGTGCCTGGTAAGAGTCTTACTTGGTTAACCAACAAATCAAAAAGGTTTTTGTACTGAGCTTTTATTTTTAGTGTTAAAGTAGTGTCATAGTTTCTTCACAATGAAGTTTCTTGGAAGCATTTTTTATACTGGGGTGTAAACATTTTAGTACCCGTAGTCAGGCTGTAGGAGTAAATGCCTTCATGTGTATTTGGTTAATCAAAATAAATTTGTTTTGTGCAAGGAAGTGCAGTTACTTTTGATAGCAGACAATAATGTTTCCAGACTAGTGTACAACTCGATGCACTTAGTGGCCCAGTTTCATAGAAGGGTTATTATGGAAAATGAGCAATTAAAAACTCATGTCTTTAAAATGTTAGGAGAATGTCAACATCTGTGCTGCAATGGAGACCTGGTTTAAAGAGGCAGAAAGCACCCCTGCACTCCCAGGCTACAACTCATTCCATACCTTTCGGCCGGAAGCTCCAAAGGTGGTGGTGTCTCCATATTCTTAAAGGATACTCACATCTCTAGACTAGTAGCCCAGCACAATGCATCCAAGATACTTCAGGTACAACTAACACTGGGTAAGATGGCAATACAAGTCATAACCTGCTAGGGAAACCCAAAGATGTCCCTAGACTTTGGAATCTATCAACGTCCAACCCAATATCCTCATACTGGGTGACTTTAATTACACTTCCATCAACTGGGAAAACTATTCATATACCAATGTACAGGCCCAATGCTTTCTGTAATTTATCAGTTCCATAGCCTTGGACCAGCTCATTCTGACCCCCACTAGAGGAAGCAACATCCTCGACCTGGTTATCACCAACATGGGAGAATGTTGCTCCATACCTATAGTCAATTCCTCCCTGGTTAAATCTGACCACAAAGTGATCACCATGGAAATCTCCATCTCAACTACAACCCCTGCTAAGGTGATCACCCTGAAAAACTTCTCTAAAGCTGACTTTGGGCTCCTAAAAACAGAGGTGGCTAACTTCTCGGCACCCATGCCAATGGAAAATAACTGCATGACTGTCGAATCATACACCAATGCACTGTATGAGCATGTACACAAATGCATGGACCTTGCCATACCAAATAGAACTACCAAATAGAACTAAGACACTCTCCAAAAAAAGGAAGCCAATCTGGTGGTCCTCAGCCATCAATAAACTCTACAACAGAAGGAAGAAACTGTTGCAGAAAAAAATGAAGTCACAAGACTGGAAAACCTCCCTTATCAGTCTCAACAAAAAGCTGAGATCCCTTATCAAATCCTCTAAAGCTAGCTATAAAGGCAGAATTGCGTCTGTCACCAAAAACAGCCACTAAGTCTTCTATAGCTATATCAAAAACCTCTAAGGCAATACCCAGATTTGCTCTGAGTTACTGCACAATGGTACCGCCTATACTGAGCCAACAGATATAGCCAACATACTGGACAACAGATTCAGTGCCAACTTTACCTCTCTTCCCCTCCTGGGCCCTATCACAATACCAGAAGAAAGCTTGGTACCTACCATTTCTGTGGCACAGGTAAAAGCTGCATTGTCCAAAGCCAAGAATACAGCATCCATGGGACCTTATAATATCCCTGGCTGTGTCCTACATGAGCTACAAAATGAACTGGCACCACATCTGTGTGCCCTGTTCAATCACAGCCTTACCTCAGGCTATGTCCCTAACAAATAGCGCACTGCTACAGTCATCCCGGGTTCCTATTACATAATCGAAAACGCAATCCTTCAAATGCATCTTGATCGAACTTGAAAGCACGAAACAGCAAAATTGAGAAATGGCATATTAGCAATTTTTTCCCTGGGAAAGAAATCTCTTGGTCACCTCCATTACTTTGCCATTTTCCTCACTGTAGTGCGATCTCGGAGTTGGTATATTTAAGAAGGGGGTGTGTGGGGGGCACAGCCCCCCACTTTATGTAATGTTTTAACGTTTTTATTTATTTATTTTTTGGAACAGCGATTTTTTTTTCCCTGGGAAAAAATCACTGTTCTAAGTTTTCGGGATTGTAAGCTTTCGCTTACATGGGGTCGATAAATCAGCGTTCGCTTTTTTAGGCATTCATTGATTTAATATAGACCCATCATCTCGCTCCATAAAAGGGGAGCAACTACAGACCCTGTGAACTATTGCCCCATTAGCCTGATGAGTCTGGCATGCAAAGCTATGGAGCGCATCATCATGGACCTGCTTAAGAAAGATATAGGCAATCTCCAAACTCTTGACCCCACACAGTTTGGCTTTGTCAAGGGGAGATTCTGCCTGCTGAACCTGGTTGACTTCTTCAAGGCAGTCACCAAGGCTGTGGATGAGGGTAAGGTAGTGCATACAGCATACCTCGACCTGCCCAAGGCCTTTGATACCATTCCTCACTCAGGTATCATTGATAAACTCACCAAACTAGGCATCAATCCTTACATCACTAGGTGGGTTGCAAATTGACTCACAGACAGGACCCACAGAGTGAAAGTTGCAGATTCCAAGTCAGACTGTTGACTAGTCATGAGTGGAGTCCCACCGGACTCGGTCCTGGGACCTCTCCTGTTTGGCATCTACTTCTCAGAAGTCTAGGCAAACACAGAAGGACTATGGCTGACCAAGTTCGCTGATGACTGCAAGCTAGGAGTCATTATCAACTCCCCAAGTGATGCAGACATCCTATAAAAGGGCCTCTCTGAGACCAATGGCTGGTGTCAGAACCATGGCCTGAAGCTTAATGCCAAAAAATGCATTACCATCCCCTTTGGAAAGAACTCAGTTCCCACAAATTACCACATTGATTGGAGCCCACTGAACACTGAAGGCACCATATGAGATCTGGGCATCCAGGTTGACAGCCACCTCACCTTCAACCACCACATTGCCACTGTTGTCAGAAAGTCCTACTACATGACACATCTTATAACCAAAGGTTTCGCATCCAGGAAGAAAGAGGTCATCATCCCTCTCTGCTCGTCCCTCATTAGACCTATCATCAAATATAATGCCCCATTTGGCACGTACCTGACCAGACAGCTACAACTACTGGAGAGGCCACAAACGTACCTCACAAAAAGGATCCTAGGCCTTAAACACATGTCCTACATGGACAGACTCAAGAAACTTCAGCTGTTCTCAGTCTCTTATCGTCTACTTAGAGGTGATCTCTGCTTGACTTACAAAGCCATGTCCAACCCAGCACTACTTGAAGTGCTACACTTAAAGAAATCCAATCCCCCCATGCTCCAGAGATCACAACTTCATTATCACAATTTACAGAACATGCTGGAGGGACAAGTTCATCTCTCAAAGACTGCCCATACTCTGGAATAAGCTTCATATTCATGTCAAGTAGACGAGTGGATGGGTGACAGAAAGTTCACCCCAGGGATCACTCCAGTTGCCCCACTGGATGGGGGCACTGTAAACTAACATTTGGTGGCACGGTGCCTGGGCAATTATTTTGGGCTAGGCTTGTAAAGGATCCAGTGCCATTAGCCTAGTACACACCTATAAACCCATAAAAGGTTAGTGAGTGGTTCCTGTTTCAAGTATGGAATTTTTAGGAAAATAACTTTCTACCCAAAAAAAAAATTTTTTAGCAATATATGCAATTAATATAGTATAACATGTCTATTTTCCAACATGAATCTTAGCAACTTGATAAGTGAGCAGTTATAGAAGAATGTATGAGCAGATGAGTGATAAGTAATGTTTTTGAGTTGCTCTAGAAATGGGACAGGCTTAATACAGAGGACATCTACTGATCTAGTATAGAGGCAGTTACTGTGTAAAAAAAATATATAGTAATATTTAATTACATTGGCTAACCCTTTGTTTATGCATCTAGGGAAAGTGGCAAATAGCAACAGAATACCTCAGTAATAGGTGAAGTACACTTAGAGAACTTTCATTTTATAGTATTATATTTAAAAACTAATACACAAAATACTATATAAAAATAAATAATGTTTTTTTTATTTCTGCCTTAGTGGTCCCCAAATAATTCTCCTATTTTACTTGTCCCCAAGCATAAAAAGGTTGAAAACTACTGCTCTATTTCTTTCCTTTTGCCTATACTATGACATCAATCCCTGGTTGGGAAGGCAGTCTCTAGCCTGCAGTCCAAACATCTTCTTGGCCTCATCCCACTCTATTACCTTTCCCTCCCTAGTTATTTGCTCCCAATACCTTTATTCCTTTGGCAGATTTCTCTAGCATATTTCATCCCCTTCTTGCCAATTTTCTGTACCCTTCTTACAGTCATCTCTTTTAGCAAAATGTCGTACTTCAATCTCATGTTAACTTAATTCTTCAAATACTTTCTGCTACTTTATGAATATAATATTCAGTATGGTTGTTATTATTTTCCTTAATAATCTGCATCCAAAATCCCACTCTCTCCTTATTTATTGAACTTCTCTACTGTTTCTTCATCATCATCATCATCATCATCATCATCATCATCCCTTTCCACTTTGAATTATAACCTTCTGCTTGCATTTTATATATATATATATATATATATATATATATATATATATATATAAGCCTTGACTGTGTAGCTGTAAAACATTCCTTCAAATCAGATAATCATAAACCACCTTTCTCTATTGCGAAATCTTTTTGAAGTTAAATAAAAAATAAATAGATAACTGAATATATATATATATATATATATATATATATATATATATATATATATATATATATAAAACATATATATCATATGTTAAAACATATAAAATTTTATGCTACCATCTACTGGCCAGCCTAATGAAATAATCTACTATAATACAAATTATAAAAAAGCAACTATAGCTGCTATGTATGTAGAACTTCACAAAGTTAGATTTTGCTATATAATGTTGGTTTATGTATTGGATCTCTTTTTTAGTGAGAATGTGGTTGTTATATATTTTTATTATTAAACAGATATTATGGACCTTAGCATAAATTATTAGACATTATTTAATTATTATCTTTAATTAATTCATTGTAATATGTCATTACTTATTTGATTTTTTGAATGTAATTAAGGGGTGGATATGAAAGTGTTAGTGTCTGATGAAGTCCCAATGTATGGAATGAAAATTGCGATGATAAAGTTAAATGTTTATATGGTTTTATATGGTTTTATTTTCCATTTCAATAAAAAGACATATAAAAGTTTATTTGAGAACTTCTTTGTTGGTGGTTTAACCATTTCTGCACCTTCATATTGTCTTTTATTTGCTTTTATAATAAATATTCCTTAAAGTTATAGGTCTCCAATGTCTTATGTTTTTCCTTTCATCTTTTTTCCATATAAATGTTATTACCCAATTACGTACTTCCTGCACTATCCCTTCATTTAATAATTTACAAAAAACTATTTTTTCGATCTCCATTTGCATGTAAAAATCATAACGTAGTCTGTTTAGCCCTGGTGCTAACTCTTTTCTCCCATTTTTTTATTGCTTATTTTGTTTCTTCCTTAGTAACCGTATTTTCCTGTTCTGCCTTAGTACCCTCATACATTTTATCTACAAATCTTTCTACAACTCAGATTATTTAGTTTTGTTTATATCTTACACCATCCTCTTCATCATATACTACATGCATTTTTCTTTCCTTTATTCTCACTTATTTTTCTAAATAAGGTGATACATCCTCTTTTTTACCTTTTAAGATGGAATCTTTGCCTAATAACAGAGTTTTTTAACTTTCTCTCTATTTTTGTCATGCAACTTTCTGTTTTTCTTATTCTGTTTACTTCTTTCACAATTTCTGTTTGAAACTCCTCCATTAATTCTTTGTATTCCTTTTTTATTTTCATACTAATTTCCACCATTAAAATACTTTCATATACTTTTCTTTAAACACCATCCACCATATGTTTCAATATCAATGTTCATAAAATACCCTCATTGTCATATGTTCTTCCAATAATTTTGTACTCTCCAGCTTCATTTCTTCTGTCCTACTAGCTTCACCTTCTTTCTCCTTCTTTTACTATCATTGTATTCTCACCTATTCCATTTAGCTCTGTGATCAGAAAATTCAGCAATTTCTACGCCTCCTTTTATTTCTTCCATTCTGTTAGAATACATTACGTAATCTATCTCTGTTTTAAATATCCTACTCTGATAATCCCACTTTTTACCTACCTGTAGTCCTTCAATACTTTCACATCTTTAGTTACTTTCCCATTTTCCATCCTTAAATTACAGTTAAAGTCTACTATCATAAAAATAAACATATTAACCAAAATGTATTTTTGAAGACCTCAAGCATATTCTTCCTGTCATATTTGTGCGTACATAAATTTTAAATAATCTTATACATCATTCTCCTTTTCTTATATTGTATATCACCATCCTACCTGGTGATAGTATTATAACATATAATATTTCTATTTTGTTATTTCTTATCAAAATCCCAGTACCTGAACATTCCTCATTTTTTACAAATGATATAGTCTTGTTTCTCCACAATATTCCATTTCTATCCCTTTTCTCTTTTTTAATATATCTGTATATAATAAACATATAATTTCTGCTTTCACCTTCTTACACCATTCAGTTAGCACTAGCCCTATAGTAATTATAATGCTGTTCATATTAACACTATCTTTATGTCATTCCTTTCCCATCGTTGCTTCATTTTTCCAACTTTTCTTTTGTGTTTTTCTTACCCTTCCTCCTACTGGTTTATCATTATTCTTTTCTTGCTTTTCTCATTTGTCAAAATTCTCCTCATTTCCCATACCACTTTCCAATACTGCACACCTATTATCTTCCTGAAAACAATATTTTCCCAATACTGAATTAATTATATTTACTTATTCTATAGTTTGTCCCACAACATTTTCTGTTATTTTTTTGGCTATTATTTTTAGTATCTTTTCCAGTTATTCCTTCATCCGGTAAACTAGGACAATCAAACCAAACTAAAACCTTCCACCTCTTAGTCCACACATTTCCTTTATCAAATACCTTTTGTATAACATGTACTTCTGTACAAACATATAATAAAAAATATGTCTTCTCAACAGGGCCAGTATCAGCAGGTTTGGAACTGTATATGCATTTTCTTTTTTTAAAATTGCAGTCTATAATTTAAAAAAATAGTCTTTCTGCGGTGCTGTCTCTTGTTTCTATACCACCTTAGATCAGATTTTTTCTAATAAACCAAAGTTTCAAAAGTCACTTCATAGAATTTCTCAGTCCCCAAATGTATTAATGCGCTTATGTATTTTACATTAAATCCTATAGGCAATTTTTAAGGTCAAAAGGTTGAAGAGCACTGAAAGGAAATCTGCTCATTGCACCTCCTCCACACAGAGGACTTTGCCCCACCTTATGCATGTAACAGTTTTCTTACCTCCTGGTCATAATAACCTGGAGTAAACCATAAACAACCACTATTTGATCTCAGAATTCTGTCCTTCTGTCTTGGAAAAGTGTTGGTTTCCTTAACAGGTAGTCCCTCCAGTGTATTTCTTCCTATGTAACTCAATACACAGTGGAAGAAGTGCAACTTGATTCAAGTCTCACCCTTTATAACTTACAATTTTGTCTTCCTGGTTTGAAACTGAATAATGCAATTCCCTTATCAAATTTTAAGTGCAGTTTAACACAATTAGAAGCCCTGCCCCCAACTCTCCTATATATGCTAATTCCAAGATCACCAGAGACTCAGAGAAAAGGGAATTCCCCAATTAGAAAAACTTTTCCATTTGCTAATATATGATTTTCTGGTAGAAGTCTCTCTTGACTCCATTAGTACCTGCTGCATTCCCTTAGTAAGCAGATGCCTAAAGGAACTAAGAAATCCAGGCAGTCATTTGAAGCTGATAGGGGTTGGGCTGTATCAAAAACCCCTGATCTTGTGTGAGTAGATCCATTCTGTGAGGACGCTAGTAGTAATTGTCCTTGACCATTTCCAAAAGAGGAGAAACCACTGTTGCCTGGGCCAGAAGGGAGTCACCACAATGATCCTGGGGTATTCCCTCTGAATCTTCAGAAATACCCTGGATATCAGTGGAGAGGGTGGAAAAGCATATCTTAATATACCTGTACAAGAAAAAGAAAAGGCATCTGTCTGCCAGCCCTTCTTGCATGGAGTCCTGGAATAGAATCTTGTCAGCTGATTGTTCAGAGAGGAGGCAAATAGGTCTACATGAGGAATTTCCCACAAATGTATCAAATCTTGGAAGACCCCCTTATTTGGATTCCATTCATCAAGGTCTACCCCGGTCATGCTCAGCTTGTCTGCCACACAGTTTTGTTCTGGTTAAACATAGGATGCCTGTAGAGTGACACTATGCTGTGAAGCTATGTCTCAAGGTAGCATAACTAGTCTGCAAAAGTAGTATTACCTGGATCCCCCATGCTTGTTGAGGTACCACATGATTCTGGAAATGTCTGTAACTACTTGAAGATGTCCCGGTGACCAAAGTTAATTCAGAAAGTTGAGTGTCTTGATCAGGGAAAGCATCTCTTGTATATTTATGTGCTTGTGTCTGTCCTTGCTGTCCCACATACCTTGTAATGTTATCCTTCTTGAAATTGCTCCCCAAGCAAAGTCAGAGGCATCTCTGGTATCTGACTGCTTTGGAAGAGGGAGGGAGAAAGATATATTTGCTGTTTCCACCAAGTGATTTCTGTTCTGACAAACCCCAGCACTGGGATTTCAAAAGACAAAGGATGTTGGTGCTGGGACCAAAGAGACTTCAGATACCCTTGTATCTTTCTCATGTGTAATCTTGCCAGGGGTATCATAAAAATCACAGATGCCATGAAATTTAAAATCCTGAGGTATTCCCTCTCAGTAACTGGGGTATGTATGGAAAATCTTAAATATATTTTTTCCTGTGGAAGTAAAGGGTCTGAACTGAGGTGTCTAGCTGATACTCCAGGAAAACAATCCTATAAAAAGGAGTCAATAAAACCTTTGAATGTTCTCTTAGAATCCCAGCTTGTGTAAGAGATCGCTCATCCAAGTCAGATATTTCCTGACACTTTGAAAAAGACCTTGCACAGATATGCAAGCCATTTAAATATGGAAAAATGTGGATATCTTGCAGCCTACAAAAAGCCATAACTGCAGCTAGTCACTTTCGAGAACACTGTTGGTGCAGTGTATACTCCAAAGGGTAAGGCAGAGAAATGATAATGTGATTCAGACACACAAAACCTTAAGAAACGCCTGAAGTCTGGATGAATAGGGATATGATGATAAGCATCTTTTACATGTAGTATTATTAGGAAACTTGAATGAGGAAGAAGTGATAGGCAGTGAAGTGACATCATTCTGAATTTGAGCACTATCACAAACAGGTTTAGGAAAGACAGATTCAGAACTGGTCTTCAAGCATTCCTTTCTTTGGCACTAAAAAAATCCTTGAATAAAAATACATTCCCAGCCTGGGAAGGAGGAACTGGTTCTATCACTCCCAGGGACAACATGTGCTGAAGTATGGGTGGGAAATAAAAAGGTCTGATCTGATGAGAAACTACCCCATGAAAAGGAGGGATTTCCTCCCACTGCCATCTCTAACCTTGATGAATGATTTTCAGAACCCATTTCTCAGAAACTATCTGTTGCTAAAGGGAAAATGGAGATTCAGACTTTCTGTGAAGGAAGACAGACTGCCAGGGTATAAGGTGGGAACAAGGTTCCTTAAATAGTCATTCAGACTTTTGGACTATCCTTGGTTTCAGTGGATTCCTAAATTCTTTTTGGAACCCCCTGCCATTTCTTCTTAAACATCTCTTTGCCAGCTTTTTTTTACTGTTTATTTTGTTTTTTGCCAAATTGGAAGTGGGATTTGAGAACCCCTTAGAAATTTTGGAAAAGCAGAGCTGAAAAAATATTAGAGATCCCCTGTTTCAATGTAACTCTTTCATCACACGTTTTGATAACCCCTACAGCAGAGGAATCAAAAACGAAATCTCTGTCCAGATGAAAATTTAAAATCTCATTTTTCACATCATCTGGGAGTTCTGAGAATACAGCCAGGCAGAGATCCTCAAAACAGTACCAGTGGCTGCACATACATTGTTTACAGTGTGTGTGTGTGTGTGTGTGTGTGTGTGTGTGTGTGTGTGTGTGTGTGTGTGTGTGTGTGTGTGTGTGTGTGTGTGTGTGTGTGTATCAACCAAGTCATACACACACTGTAAACATAAGAAGTGACTTGTACAACAGAAATAAAAATGAAATTATTTGCAGCAGTTTTACTTACACAAAGAAGCTGCAGACAAAACATTTCTCATACTTTCACAATTAGCATAAACTTTAAAATGAGCCTGACAATTCAAAATTCTGAAAATCAAAGTTGCAGAAGCGTACACCTTTTTCCCGTACTTATCAATAATCTTCCTAAGCTTGTCAGAAAGAGTAGCACTGGAATTAATTGAATGTTTAGCAGCAGTGGGGTTAACTAAAGCTATAGCTGATGGGTCAGGTTTGATATGACTGTATAAAAACTTAAAGACTGAGGAACTTTATGCATTCAATCAGCCTTTTTAAGGGCAGTAGGCTGACTATTAGGAAAATTGCAGGCAGTAGCACAGACATTCTCCAGAGCTGGCAGAACTCGGGTCATGGGTGAATGTTGCAGAGATTCTTTCTGTAACAGCTCATATTATTTTCTGATAAACTGAGAAACCTCAGTGTTCTTCCACTGAAAACACTGGCACATTCTGGAAATAGTCTCACAGAAAGAGAAACCCTACAAGGAAAGTCAGAAAGTGAGCTCTCCAATGAGCCGGAATCAGAAAACTGAGGAGAAACTCCTGTATCTGTCCCTTCATCTTCCTGTCCAGATTCAGAATCTTGAATCTATTCAGGAAAAAAGGTATACCTTATCCTTTTATCAGAAAGCACCTTATAAAAAGAATCAGTTGCCTGAATTAAACTCTGACCCATACCCAGTAAATTATTCCTGCCCAAGTAAATTTGAGGAGAAGTAGATACAAGTTAAGTTTTCTGTTTATTTTTGGCAGGAAAAATGTAGCCAACAGTGTTATTAATGCAGCAACAGCTTCCCCAAGAATAGGCACAATGTTCTGACTGAACAGGGAAGTCTTCCCTGTTCCACTCCCAGTACCATAAAGACTGGCTGTTCCTTGCCCACTATGGAGACCAGGCTCTGGATTGCATTGCATAAGTGGAAATTCCTTAAGATTGCAAGAGCAGGCTAAATTATTTCTTACACTTATTTCACTGAATTGCACTTCTGAAACGCTTATAATAGTGCTATACAGTTGATCTACTATATTTTTGCACTGTTATAAAGCTTTTTTATTGTTTCTCTGCATTTATGTACTGTTTTAAACTGTTTTAACATTACTTAACTGTAAACTGCTTTTTCATACTGAGAGTTATATTTTCTGTTTGTGAGTGCTCTATCTGAACTTTTCTGTGCATTTTTGGCAGTTAAAAGCATTCTCGAGTCTTCTCCTTGATCTGTTTAAAACTTTCATTTAGTGGCTACAGCTAGGAACTGTAATTTTTTCCCACCCAGCCACCCTAGTGTTGTGTGTTCTTATACTTGGTGGCTTTGCAGTTGCCCGCCCATACTGTATATTTGATCTGTGACACTCCTCCCAGTCTAGTGTCATTAGTTCACTCAATCTAATAGAGAACATTTGTGAAGGCCAACTCACTCAGATTCTTAACGCTGAATTAACTTCAGTTCCAGCTTTCTCCATTTCCACTTTACTGAAAAAAAAAATTCTAAGCTTGCTTTCCACCTTTCCTGTGGCAGGTCAGATAGGGATTTGCTGTGTCCAGGACTGTTTGCGAGCTCCTAAGGCCCCCCCCCCACTTAACTTCGTTTAAACTATTCCTGGCGCCATAAAGTCTGTTTTTCAAAATTTCCCTTGCAACTAGCCATCTTTTTAGTTTTAGCATACATCTGTTTCTTTGATCTCAGCACTTGTTCAGAACTCATTGTAAGCACTAAATAAGGTACAAATTACTACAGCACTCAACTTTCCTCACTTGTCTAGAGGAAAACAGTTTTTAGTACTTAATAAATAAGCACCTATTCAGGCATGTCTAAAGGTCAGCTCCCAGTGTTTTCTGTCTACCTGATGAATCTGGGCATCTTGGGACAATGCAGCAATTGCCTCATGTACACAGACAACCCTCTCCTCCTACCACCCAACACTACGACCTGTGAGAGATGCACTTATATAGCCAAACCGGAAGCAAAGCTCTCTTTACCAAAGAATGGCCTAGACAGTCAAGAGGAGAAGGTAAACACTTGCACCGTACCACACTCATCACGTAGTCCCTCAAAATCTACACCACCAAAACACACACACAGAACCACAAAACACACACCTACATTCGCAGAGGCTCTCAGTACTAATCTGCCCAAACAACAGAGACCTCCAAAGCAGAAATGCAAGCAACCTCCACCCCCCAACACAACCCAAATGACACATAGCCCACATACTCAGTGTGTCACTCAACTACAGCCCATAAGGCATAACGTACCCAACACTCTAGTCATAGGTGACTCTATAGTCAGGCACACTGATGTTCCACTCTCCGGGCTAAACAAGGAAAAAGTTACTGTCAGCTGCCTGTCAGGGGCCAGGATCCGCCACATAACACATGCACTCAGGTCACTCCACAACAAGTACAAATACGACTCTGTCATTGTCCATGTTGGTGTGAATGACCTGAGATGTACCACCCTGGACTACATGAAAAGAGACATGGAGGAGCTCTCTGATCTTGTAGCCCAGGCCGGTATGACCCTAGCCCTGAGTAGCATCCTGCCATCACCCAGAATGACACCACAGTACAAGGACAAAATGATTGACTTTAACAATTGGCTAAGCTTCTGGTGTCATTCTAAGGGAATCCAGTGTCTGTCTGCCTGGGATGACATGATCGACAGACCACGCTGCACCTGTCGCCCATGGGATTCCGGATACTGGCAAAGGCTCTTGCCACCCCTATAGTGCCTTTTTAGGCAAGGTTCAAATGACAAATTCACCACCATAGCAGGTGCAAGCAAGCAAAATCTGAGGGTAATGCTACTCAATGCTAGAAGTCTAAACCTCAAAATGCACTCACTCGAGGCACTCCTTAAAATGAAGAACATTGACATCTGTGCAGTGACAGAGACCTGGTTCAAAGCTCCAGAGAGCACCCCTGCATTACCAGGCTATAATTCATACCACACCTTTCGGCCACCAAACCCGGACCGAAACACTAAAGGTGGAGGCATGTCCATATTCATTAAGGATATCCACACCTCCAAGGTAGTTGCTCAGCATAATGCATCCGAGATTATCCAAGTTCAACTAACTCTGGGCAAAACTGCAATCCAGATTGTAGCTTGCTACAGACCCCCCACCATGCCCCAGGATTCCCACTCCTCTTTTCTTGATACACTGGAAAATATTAAGGTACAGCCCAACACTCTAATAATGGGTGATTTCAACTACCCTACCATTAACTGGGAAAACTACTCATGTACCAACTCTTTTGTTCAACATTTTCTGGAAATCATCAGTTCCAATGCTTTGGATCAACTTCTCCACACCCCCACCAGAGGCAGCATTATCCTAGACCTGGTCATCACCAACATGGGTGACCGGTGTTCTACACCAGAGGTCAGCTCCTCATTGGTCAGATCCGACCACAAGCTAATCACCCTTGACATCCACATCCTGCTCCCAACCCCCAATAAGAAAACAACCGTAAAAAATTTCTCCAAAGCCAACTTCACGCTTCTTAAGACAGAAGTGGCAAACTTTGTGACACCCATGCAGATGGACAATAGAGGTACGACTGCTGAATCCTTCACAAATGTACTTTATAAGCACTTACACGAGTGCATGGATCGTGCTATCCCTAACAGAACCAAGATGCTATCCTCCAAAAAAAGGAAGCCAATCTGGTGGTCTTCTGCCATAAACAAACTCTACAACAGAAGAAAGAAGCTGTTGCAAAAAAGAGTAAAATCCCACGATTGGAGGAACTCCCTGGTCAGCCTCAGTAAGAAGCTGAGATCCCTCATAAAATCCTCCAAAGCTAGTTATGAAAACAAAATTGCCACTGATTCTAAAGACAACCACAACGCATTCTATAGCTATGTCAAAAATCTCAATGGCAACACTCAGATCTGCTCTGAGTTACAGCACAATGACACTAAATATACAGAACCAACTGATATTGCCAACATCCTGGCAGATAGGTTCAGTACTAACTTTACCCCCCTCTCATCCCCTAAAGGGCCCATCTTTATACCGGAAGAATGCAAAGTTCCTGTAATCATGGCTGCACAGGTAAAAACTTCACTCTGCAAAGCCAAGAACACAGCATCCATGGGACCTGACAACATCCCAGGCTGCCTTCTACATGAACTACAGAATGAACTGGCACCCCACCTAAGTACCATGTTCAATCATAGCCTTGCCTCAGGCTTTGTGCCCATTGAATGGCACACCGTGACAGTTATCCCACTCCACAAAAGGGGGGGGGCACAACAGACCCCAGGAACTACCGCCCCATTAGCCTGACGAGCCTTGTCTGCAAGGCCATGGAACGTATCATCATGGAACTCATAAACAAAGACAATGGAGATCTCCAAACCATGGATCCCACACAGTTTGGGTTTGTAAAAGGCAGATCATGTCTCCTAAACCTGATAGACCTCTTTGAAGTAGTCACCAAAGCCATAGATGAGGGTAAGGTGGTTCACACAGCCTATCTAGATCTCGCCAATGCGTTCAACACCATCCCCCACTCTGGAATTATAGATAAACTCACTAAACTAGGTATAAATCCCTATGTCACAAGATGGGTTGCCAACTGGCTTACTGAAAGAACCCACACTGTGAAAGTAGCAGACTCCAAATCAGACTTCAGACCAGTGACAATTGGAGTACCACAGGGTTCAGCCCTGGGTCCTCTCCTGTTCGGTATCTACTTCTCTGAAGTACAGGCTAACACAGAAGGTCTTTGGCTGACTAAGTTTGCAGATGACTGCAAACTAGGAGCCATAATTGAAACTCCTAATGATGTGGACATCCTACAAAAGGGCCTCACTGAGACAGATGCCTGGTGTCAAGGACATGGTCTCAAGCTCAATGCCAAAAAGTGCATTGTCATCCCCTTTGGTAAAAATTCTGTACCCATGAACTACCACATAGGCGGTAGTCTACTTAACACCGAAAGTGTGATAAGAGACCTTGGGACACAGGTGGACAGTAGTCTCTCCTTTGATAATCACATCGCCAAAGTGGTCAGGAAATCCTTCTACGTGGCACACCTCATCACAATAGGTTTCTCATCCAGAAAAAAAGAGGTCATTGTTCCCCTCTACTCATCACTCATTAGACCCATTATAGAGTACAACGCCCTTTTGGTATGTACCTCACAAGACATCTACAACAACTGGAAAGGCCACAAAAATACCTCACAAAGAGGATTACTGGCCTCAAACAGATGCCTTTCGCAGACCATCTCAAAAAACTCCAGCTTTACTCCGTCGCATATCGCCTACTCAGAGGCGATCTCTGCCTAACATACAAAGCTATGTCAAACCCAGAGCTGTTGGACATGTTCCACTTAAAGAAATCCCAATCCCTCCGAGCTACATGCTCTAGGGACCTAAACCTTGTCAGCACAATAAACAGAACATGCTGGAGGGATAGATTCCTGTCCCAGAGACTTCCCATACTCTGGAACAGACTACCTATCTATGTCAAACAGAGCTCCTCATTAGCACTCTTCAAGAAGAATCTTGATGATTGGATGGGTAATAGGAAATTCACCCCAGGGATCACTTCTGTGGTTCTGCTTGACAGGGGCACAGGAAAATAATTTTCTTGGGTGGCGAAAGCCAGGGTACATTTTTGGCTAGGCTTGTATAGGCCCTAGGGCCAATAGCCTAGTACCTACCTATGAACCTATGAACCCCAACAGTTGCAGAGGACATTGCTAACCCCCTCTCCATAGTAGCTGTTAATATCACACCAGAAAGATCCACGGTAAAAGATTAGTGGTCTGAGGAACAAGCTATGGCCACAGCAGAGTCTCCCACCTATGGCTGAGGCAAAACTGCTAGCCTGCTGTGATAGCAAAGGCTGTTTGCTTAACTTCTTTTTGTGGCTGCAAGAAGGCCTGACTGTGGGACTAGTGGTTTGTTTTATGGTCTAGCCAAAAATGGCACCTATTTCCCAGGGGAAAACAAGCAGCAAAAGCCAATAAAAATTTAAAGTATTTAAAAGACACTTTTTTCCCTACAAAAACACAGTAAAAAGCATTTTAATACACTTTACCAGCTTCCAAAAGTAAAATAAACACAGTTTCTCCACAGAAAAAAATGCTTTGAAAATAACAAAAAATAGCTAGAACCTCCCTTCTCCTTCTTACCTTCCTATATGCCTCAACAATAGTCACAAATCACAGCTCTTCTACCAGACACAAACTAGAAAGCAGCTACAACAAAATTAGCAAGTTTGCCTGCAGCCTCCCAAACTGCTGTCATCATTGCACTGTGTTCAGTACCCTCAACTGGCATGCACGTCTTCAACACATCACCCTCTCCCAGCTACTCACAGCACACAGAATACTTCACCATCTACTTAAAACAGCCTTGCTGTCAAATCTTACCCAGTGGCATGTACCACATAGAACCCTAAGATCCTCAGTACCTAAACTAAATTTTATCAATAAATCTAATAATTATTATGTTGACTCTCAATTCTCTTTCACTATCTCCAAGGCATGGAATAAACTTCCAAAGCACATCTGGCTTTTAAATAACCTGAAAGAATTCAAACTTGCCCTAAAATACCACCTGGAAACTATTAAGCTATGCAACTGTACCATACCTACAGTTTAAAGTAAACAATGGGTAATATACAAGTGTATAAACATAGCATTTTTGATTCTGTTTACAATATCTTGAAAACATTGTATTTCCTTAATCTGATATGGTTTGTAAATACTTTGCAATAACTTTGTAAATAATGTTTGTTAACATTTTTTATTTTGAATAGTCAAACATTTCTTTCTATCCATGTTTTGGAGCTTTTCTCACCTGTCCTCAACTGAAAATTTGAATTTGAGTTCCCATACAGACTTTCCTGATAAACAAAAGCAAATAAATAAATACAAATATGTAAACTGACAAGAAAAAAAGGGCACTCCCCTTTAAAAATACAGTTAAGTTGTGTGACAGTTCATTAAAACACAAACTCCTAAAATACATTTCCTAAATAAGAATGTACAACAAAATAAAATTTGCAATAAAGTGGATGTTTTTCCCCCAAAGGGAACTTGCCTGTCCAGCAAAGGAAGAACATAAGCTGACCATCAGTTCTTGAAAGCCTGCAGAGGACCTTATTCTTTGGCAGCAGGAAAGCCCTAAAGGGCTTGGCATCCAATCCTGTCTTTTTAATAAGCTCAGCTTGAGCTGACTGATGATTTGGGTGTGGAAGGTGTCCTAAAGCTTTGTAAACTGTCCTGCTCTTATATTCTTAGCAGGATCAATATGATAAACATTGGAAGTTCTGAGTGGCATATCTGCCACTAACTGTAGAACTACCTTAAAGTAATGACCACATAACATGCAAGTCAGGTCGGATTGTCAAATGTTTTACATGTAAGCATGTATTTCTTTGAGAATTTCTCTGTCTGAAAGTTGTGCATATGTTGCCAGGTGCTGCAGAGCTGGTGGGTTCCCCTTTCTAGCAACATGCAGATACCTTGAAGTTGGTTATATAATACTGAGATATAGAAGCAGCAGCTCTCTGCATAAAGGATGTGGAGGATTTGCCAAACACAAGGCATACTTAACTTAAGTTTTAATTACATGTTTTAGAGGACATTCTGGGCAATTTTATGCTGCAAGGTGGCTTTTGACTGGAACTATTTTCAGCAATGTGGCCCCTTTCTTAAGCTTCATATTCAGTCATTTCTGGAGCTCTATTGACTGAGCATTCATGGCAGATGATAAAGTCATTACAGAGATAGGCAGAAATTCTAGAACACCTAGAAGAGATACGCAGATTCTAGAACACCTAGAAGTTCTTATCTAGCAAGTATAACTTTCATCATCATTTAAGTCCTCAAGGTTCACTTTTAGGTGTTCCTCTTAGATCCTGCTTATACTCTTGATCATCAGGGCAATCTTGTTATAAATAGCTCTGATTGCTAGTTTTTTCTCATTGGTGCACCAGAGTCCACCACTTATTTGAACGAGAAATACACCCTCATAGATGGCATCAGAAGAACACCTGGAAGTAGAAATGGAAGTCTTTCCCTACCTCGGTTCTTTACCTCTTGTGGTACAAACAGAAAGTGACCTTCAATTTTATGAAAAATGGTGTGTCAGTGCCCAACTTTTGTTTTCTTCCTGATCTGTTTTCTGTTGTCTGAGAAGCAACTGGGGATATAAATATACATAGACTCTACAATGAAATAAAATACTCATTGCCTGCAAAATTTATCTAACTCTTAAGATGCCAAAAATGCTCTTGCTAAACAAGAACTTTGAACCATGATCAAATCCATGGAAGCCAGATATGAAGTAAAAATAGCCACCCGGGTGAAAGATAACTACAAAGTAATCTTCAGCCACATTAGAATCCTCAGAAACAATACCCAGTAGAGTGCAGAGCTACTTCAAAATCATATCACATGCTCTGACCCAGAGGACAAAGACAATCTGCTAGCAGATAAATGTATCTCAAACTTCACCCTCCCTGCCAGTATTTTCAGATCACACACCTGCACTTAGCACCACCTCAAATCTCTCAAGAACAAGCTCTCAAGGCACTATCTAAGGCCAAGGACACTACTTCTATGCGGCCAAATAACATATCCGGATGCTTTTTGGTCAACCTGAGGCAACTTGTTTGATCCCCTACAGACTCTGTTCAATATCAACCTCAAAACAGGGTTTGTTCTGGATGAATGGAGGGCAACAACAGTCATCTCCTTGCACAAAGCTGGGGCTTTAACAGACCCATGTAATTACAGACCCATAAGCCTGACCAGTCTAATCCTTATGGCTATGGAAAGGATCATTATAGAATTAATAAATAAGGATATAGACAACCTACAGACTCTCGACCCAACCCAATGTGGATTAATCAGGGGCAGGTCCTGCCTACTTAATGTGGTTGACATCTTTGAGAAAGTTGCTGAAGCAATGTAAGAAGGCAAAACAATGCACACCACATATCTAAACCTGTGAAAGTCATTCAACACCATCCCACACTCAAGTATCATAGATAAACTCTACCAGCTAAATGCCAATCATTATGTAACACATTGAATAGGAAATTGGCTTACAAATAGAGCCCAGGAAGTTAATGTGAGTAACCCTTCCCCTCCAAAGAGCTGGTGTACCCCAGGGTCAGTTCTTGGGCCATTCTTCTTTGGCATTTACTTCTCAGAGGGTTTGTGGCTGACCAAGTCGGCAAATGACTGCAACCTTGGTGCAGTTCATAAACTCTGCAGAGGACAACATGATCCTCCAAAACAGCCTTTTCTAAACAAATACCTGTTATCAAAACCATGGTCTAAGATTAAATGCCAAGAAGTGTATATTCGTATCCTTCAGCAAATATGACTCCCCTTGCAACTATCACATTGACAACACACCATTGAAAATTGATGCCATAGTTATGGATCAGGGAACTAGTGTTGACAATGAACTATCATTTGATCACCACATATCCACCTTTGTAAGGAAGTCCTTTTTCATTGCACAGCTTATGTCTAAAGGTACCGTGCCCAAATCCAGGGATGTAATTGTTTCAATGTAAATGGCAATCATTACGCTGATCATGCAGTATAATGCCCCTTTCAGCATGTACCTATTCAAACACTTGTCACAGCTGGCATGACTACTTCAAAGCTATGCAGACCATCTCAAAGCCTTGTCCATCTTCTCAGTATCATACAGGCTACTGAGCCGTGACCTCTGTCTCACATATAGAGCTTCAATAGACCCTATTCTGTCAGACTTATTGCAGATTCACAAGTTCAATGGCATCATAAACACTCATTCAAGGGACCTGAATCTCTATTACATAATAAATAGA
Source organism: Protopterus annectens (assembly GCF_019279795.1). Lineage (NCBI taxonomy): Eukaryota > Metazoa > Chordata > Ceratodontiformes > Protopteridae > Protopterus > Protopterus annectens. The sequence continues at coordinate 1,956,049,636 of NC_056731.1, forward strand.
ACATGTTGTTGTGATAGGTTTGTATCACAGATGATACTTCCTCTATGGAACCAGCTTCCATGCCACATAAACAAAGCATTTCTCTTACCCTATTCAAATATAATTTGGATGAGTGGATGGGTAACTGCAAATTCAAATTCACTCTCAGTCTCACATCCCTGTCCTTTGTGGATAGCGGAAATGTAAATGTCCCAACATATCCTTGTTTAGCCTATCCCTGAGTTATTCTTATACAAAATATAAGGGCTAAAAATTGCCATGGTAATGTAAGGGTAAGTCTCTTAAGATCCTAAAACATCACTTATATAGTAATAGCCTAGTAAGTACATATGAGTCTATCATGGAAAAATTGCCACTTTCTTTTATTAACACTCTTCATTTCCTTCATTGGCAAATGATGCTGTTAAGAGCAATGTTGTGTCTGCTGCAGAATCATCAGTCAGTATCATAAACAATTGGATGATTTTATTATTAAAAATTTGCTGCATGATTATTTCAAGAAATATGTAATTAAAACCGGTACCAAGTTACTGACCTCTAGAGATACTGCCTAGTTTTGAATATCTGGTGAGGTACTATTATATAAAAAATAAGATTCACCTGGGTTCCTTTTCAGATAGCTATGGTCTCTCTCTCTATATATATATATATATATGTATATATATATATATATATATATATATATATATATATATATATATATATATATATATATATATATATATATATATATATATATATATATATATACACACACATATATGTACATATGGTTCCCCTTTATAATCGTGAAATACTGAAATCTTGAATTTCAGTATTTCGAGACCATAAAGGCGAAACCTTCAAATAATGAACTGTCACAATCCCAAAACTACAAATCCTGAACACACAGCATACACCACACCATACATAAATGACAACACTCACACTACAAAACAAATAAACATACAAAAACAAAACACCACGCATCCACATACCTACACTACACATAAGGAGGGGGGCAAGCCCCCCTGTACCCCCCACTCCACTACTTATATATACTAACTCCGAGATCGCACAAACAGTAAAGGATAGTACACTCACACCCATAAATTCCACAGTCCCTTCACACACACACACACACACACACACACACACACACATATAATCACACATAGACAAACACCAACACATCCAACAATTACACACTCATACATTCACCTTCCTACCCTAACCCACACATACAACTTGCAAACAATCTCACATACACTCAAACTTCCACCCAAAACCATTACAAAACACTCACTTACCTTAGATTCCACATAAATCCATACACTACGCTGAACAACATCCAAACCAAGCAGCGCATGTCACGTAACGAAAAGCCATAACCGCGAATTTGAAATATTCGAATTTGAGATTATGCACTTTCGACATTTTAAAAATTCAACTTGATGGTCCCGAAATACTGAAATTCGAGATTTCAGTATTTCATAATTATAAAGGGGAACCATGTGTATGTATATATATATATATATATATATATATATATATATATATATATATATATATATCAGATTTACTGTAATTTATAATGGGAACACTACAAGTGCTCAAGTGTTGTTCATGTAGCCTGCTTCTTGCAGTCAGACTCCCATATTAGTTCAGAAAAGCAGCTGTGGGTAAGGGGGGGGGGGTTAGATTTTAGGGTTAGATAATGGAAAGGGAGTTTTAGGGTTAAGGAGTGGGAAGTGATTTCAGGGTTAGGGAATGATCTGGGAATTTAAGGTTGGGGTTTGGAGTTTTAGGTTTCAGGAGTAATCTGAGGCTTTAGGGTTAGGGAAAGGGAGAGAGGACTTGGGTTAGAAACTGGATGGGAGTTTTCGGGTTAGATTTTAGGTTCTGGTGTAAGGATGGCTTCATAGAAATGGAAGATCAGCCTAGTGGGTTTGCTTTTTTAAGCAAATGGGAGTCAGTGAGTAAGTGTGTTGAGAGCTACTAGTACACAGGCACCTGCAGAAGACCCTTTTCAACAATGGTGTTCAGTGTTTTGTGTGAACAGATTAATGCTATGATCTCATGCTGTGCTTGTATGACTGTCAGCTGGTGCACCTATAGGGTAGTAGATTATGTCACACAACATCTTTCACTGAGTGCCACGTCTCTGTCTTCCATGAGATTACTATGGAAACTGGATATCTCTGTCACTGACATTCTGGAGCACACCTATGATGTTACTTAGTATAGCAAGTTCTAAATTTCAGCTGCTGAGTAGCTCTTCTGAATCCTTTTGGTGCTTTGTTAAGTACAGTACAGTATAGTACTGTATATATGCAATGTGATGTTTTTATTAACTGTATTTCTAAGTCCATTTTCATTACACTGACCATATATCTGTCTGACTGTATCTCCTTGCAGAGTGTGTACAACAGCTAGAACCAAAGAATGGCAATATTAATGATGTACAATGTGGTGTCCAGGGAAGTGACATAACAGAATTTGAGATAGGTAATTTCATATATATTTTCTGTTATTGTACTTAGTTACAAAGAATGTGCAATTCATGAATATGCAGTAGCTTACATATATAGTGTGATTAATTTCAATTAAATCAATAAAAGGCAAAGTCTTCCAGGCACATTTTACAGTTCATGTACACAGGAGGGGTAGGCCTTTTGGACTCTCTGCCTTGTCATTTTGCTTAATACAGAACTATTTTTTTTTCAGATTTTTCAGTTTATTATTTTTCCTATGACCTAGCAACTTTTTCTAGGGTCTTTACCAAAAATTAACACCAGATATGACAGCACTTAGGCTGAAGAGCATCCATATTTAACCTTTTATCAATGATTGCTTGATTCAAACATACTTGAAAGAACAGCTGTCACATTTGTTTCCTATTCTGCATGTCCTAGGCCTAATGATCAACTAAGAGAGGTTGAATATTTCCTCTTCCCAATAAAGTTTCTCAGCACCTTGGGGGAATTCTGTAAAGAAAATTCTATTTCTCATTGTAGATAGATTACAGTACAAAGGTAACCTGATATACCAGTCTTGGTTCATGGCCAGAACCTTCTGCAATGTCCTGGGTCACATGTCTGCAAGCATCATGATGGTTTACCATGTCAGGGTGCACATACACAAGCTTCAATATTACCTAAAATGTTTGTGCCACCAGCTGGCTTCTCTTGATACATGGACCTCCAGAGTGAGAGTCAATAGACCATATGAATGTGAGCAGGCCCTTTATGCTATATTCTCTTGTTTAGGTCCCTATGAGAGACCCATTGACTATGAGCTGGAGTTTTGCACTTAGTATCCTGGAAGGTCCAGTGTGTCTAGTTTCCATCTCAAACCCAACTATGCAACAATATGAGGCTGTTTGTCATGGTCCATCTCGTTCTGCTTCATTATAGCCCTAAAGGCACTTCTGAGATGCTCACTACTACAGGAACTAGAGTCATGTAACTTTTCAATTCTTGTACAGCCCATAGTTTGGCTATCAGAAGGCCAGCTAAAAAGAAACAAATCCATGAAGTGGATATCCTATAGGAAATAGAGACCTTATAAGAGTAGAAGATTTTAATGGTGTTATCTCTCTCTTCAGCTGAGCACATTCAAGAGATAGGCAAGCTGAATTTTTTTCCTTCTCCTAAAATTATATTCTTAGTCTTCAGAAAGCAATCTCTGGACTCATAAGATTTCTCTGGAAGACATTGGCGATGATAAAATTATCTGCTGAGTGGGGAGGCCATAGGCTTCTCTGATTTTGTTGAACACAAATCCAGTTGGATTACCTAAAATCACCACATCATTAATTTATGTTTTATTTTCCCATATTTTAGCTTCAAGGCAGGAGCTTATGATAAAATATAAGACTTCTGAGATAACCTTCTTGATTTTCCATAAAGTGGAAAAGTGAATTCTAAAGTAGCTTCCCCCTAAGAGGTTCAAATTCTTAAGATGCTACCCATTTGCTACATCAGTAGTGTCTTGTGTAGCGCAAGAATGTCAGAAAACACCCAAACACATCAGCAATCTGCTTCCAGGCAAAGGATTTCACAAGTGTCTCTGGCAGTTGGTGAGGTATTCCTACCATATTTTCAGGGATATGGCATAATTTATGAACTCCGTTGAGAATGAGGAAACTGGAGACAAGCTGATAGGATTGGTAGATACTGTTCCATTTACAAACAGTTTTGCTTTAAGAACATTGTATGATCAGATCAGTGTTCATGGCAGAAAAGAAGCTGCTGGGGAAGGACATTTAAAGACTTGCTTAATTACATGTATCTTGCTTTCCTAGAGAGCTTCAACAAGACTAGTTCAATGCTTTCTTCATATGCCTCAGCTTATCTAGAAAACAGTCAAAGCAGAAACTAGCTGAACTCAAGGAAAATCGGGCACAAAAGAGGGTAGCTCACAAGTTGTATCATTACAGGAATTTGAATAAATGCTCTCCAAAACACGAGTTAACATTATTCCTTTAAACAAAATTTTAAAGAAAATCAGACTTCTCAAGACCAGCCTATAGCCCATTCCTTAAAAATCATCTCCTCTCAGAAGGAAAAAGCATCAACAACTCTTAAGTGTGCTTCTCTGTTAGTTTGATAGCTATGATAGAATTGCTGAGACCCTGGCTAAATGGCTACAGCTTCTGGATGGAAATGTTCAAGCTGTTTTAATACTATTGTTCTGGATGGAGTGGAAGATTCAAAATTATGATAGGTGTCTATGTAAAGTACAGTTGTGTAAGATCTTACCATGACAGTACATGTCCTTCTTCTTCATTGCTGAAGTTTTCTTTAGTCCTACTTTTCACTGTTGCCAATATTCTTTACTCTTGGGATATCCTGCCAGCATACCAAAGCCTTTACTTCTGGGTGCCGTACATCAGACATATGACCTACATGCAAGGCATAAAATACATATGTGATGTATGAGTGCCCCAGAAGAACCCGAGCAACCTCAGAGAAAAGCAATAACATATACATCTAGGAAGGGAAGAAGAAGAAGAAACAGATGAAAGAAAGACCCCTCAGCCAAAAGGAAAACAACAGAAAATAAAGGGGGTAGGAGAGAGGGAGGGATAGAATACTGTAACAGTGAGAAGTAGAGCATCTACTGTTATGATAAGATCTTACAAAACTGTACTATGTCCTTCCTTATCACTGTTACAGTATTATTTATTCTTGGGAGAGTACAAAAGCAACTGTAAAGTATGGGAGAAGAAAACCACAGAAGAGTTCTTCCAAACCTTAACTAATGAAAACCCTGAGGAAAAAAATGAAATACATCCACAGAACACAAAACTATGTACATTTTCAAATAATGAAATTTAACCTTCCTATCAGGAACAATTGTTTCAGACAGGCATCAGCAGACACAGGCCTTAATTAACGTATAACTGAGGTTATCCATGCTAAGATGCATGTTATTCCTTGTGCTTCTACTTATACTAATTCAGTTATGTTCTTTTTTAATTTTTTTATTCCCTCACTAATTTGTATCTGTTCTTTTTTATCTTTATTCTCCTCCCAGAGTTGAAAAAAATTGACTTGCATGCTTTCAGAAAACATTAACTTTTAGCTTTGAAGAAACACTGCTTTGGCTTTTTTTATTGCCCTGATATCAGCTTGTCTCCATAGAAACATAAGAGAAATAAAATGTAATCTTCATCTGAAGGCTTCTAAAGACAAGTAGAAACTTATATCTAAAGGAAAACTTTTCATCATATTCAGTGTTTTCTTATTTACTTGTTTCCCCTCACAACATGTTATTAGATTATGCCAAGAGTCTCAATTCAGACATTCACCAATGCAAAAGTAAGAGAAAACATATCAAATCTACATATATTGTGATCTGTGTACTTTTGCATTCCATGCCCCACCTTAGCAACCATGTCTCCTCACCCTCTTAGAGCAAGAAATGACTGGTATGCTGACTGGGCTTGAATTTCTGAATAGTCTCCTTCAATCTACTATCTACTCTATTTTCCTTCTATCTACTACCTACTCCATTCTCTGTGGATAACTTTTTATGCACATTTTCTTCTTATGTGTATTTCTGCATGTATTTTAAGTATAATTGTATCTGTATGTTCATGTATTGCCAATACTGTAATGTATGATGATTTTCTCTAAAGATAATTCTCTATGCATATTTTAGCATGTATATTCTTAAGTACATCAGTATTGTGTATGCTGCTGTACTGTCAATTTTTTGTTATTTGTGGAGCTTTTCTCCCCAGGCGTCCACTGAAAATGGGCAACTTGCCCAGTTGGACTCTCCCAATAAACAAATGTAAAATAAATAAATAAAAAGAAATGTGGACAAAGTCATTAATAATGGGAGGACAAATGCCCCAAAATAGGAACACCTTTTAAATATTGCTCTTACAAACTTAAAAGAATTGATAGACTAACAGGATTTAGCATTAATTTTTCTGAAGGATATGAAGTCTGAAACTCAAATGTCTGCCATCTTTTTCTGACTTCAGTCTTCAATAATTTGCCAGAGATTTGTCAGAAAAAACACAATTTTATGTGAAACAGGCCCAAAATAAGAGACAAAAACCTGAACATTCTGCAAAAATCTGGACAGTTGAGAGATATGTCAACAACCCAAGATTACAACCTATTAACTTGAACATGTCTTTGTCTAGCCTTTTTTCTCTTTTGTATTGTAATGCCTACATTTTGTAATACTAAAAATGAAAGAAAGAGAACAAAGGCATCTATTTACTTTAGTATCTTTTTCTTATACAAGAACAATGAAAAATGCTTTACTATAAGACATGCAATTTATATCATGAAAAATTTCATAGAAATACTAAGAACATAAATTGCTTTACTTACATAGGTTCATAGGTTCATAGGTTTATACTAGGCTATCTGCCCTAAGGCATTTATAAGCCTAGCCCAAATTTTTGTGGCTTACGCCACCCCTTATATGAAAAAATACTGTGCCCATTAGTTTGTTGTGCCTCTGTCCAGCAGTGACACAGAGATGATTCCCGGGTAAACCTACGATCTCCCATCCACAGGTCTAGATTTCTCTTGAACAGAGTCAGCGAGGTGCTCTGCCTCACATGGACCGGGATTTTATTCCACAGCATAGGGAGTCTCTGAGTGATAAATCTATCCCTCCAGCACGTCCTATTTATATCCGTGCTAAGGTTTAAGTCGCTTGCTCTAGTGGTTTTGGTGGATTTGGATTTTTGAGGTGGAGCATGTCCATTAATTCTGGGTTGGACATGGCCTTGTATGTCAGGCACATGTCACCTCTGAGCAGACGGTATGCGACTGAATAGAGCTGGAGTTTCTTCAATCTGGCAGCATATGACAGATTTTGGAGTCCCTTTATCCTTTTGGTGAGGAACTTTTGGGGTCTCTCCAATTGCTGCAGATGTCGGGTGAGATACATCCCGAATGGGGCATTGTACTCGATCATTGGTCTGATAAGTGAAGAGTACAGGGGAACAATGACCTCACTAGATCTGGATGTGAATCCCTTCATGATCAGGTGGGCAATGTAGAAGGTCTTTCTAACCACTTTAGCAACGTGAGTGTCAAAAGAAAGGCCACTGTCAACCTGGGTCCCCAGGTCCCTGATAACCTCTTCTGTGCTTAGTGGATTGCCACCTATATGGTAGCTTGGGGTTACCTTGTTTTTCCCGAAGGGTATGACTATACATTTTTGGCGTTTAACTTCAGGCCATGGCTCTGGCACCAGCTATCTGTTTCCGTGAGTCCCTTCTGAAGGATATCCGTGTCCAATGCACTTTCCACTATGGCGCCCAGTTTGCAGTCATCTGCAAACTTTGTCAGCCAAAGTCCTCCCATGTTGGCCTGTACTTCTGAGAAGTAGATGCCAAACAATAGGGGGCCAAGGATCGAGCCCTGTGGGACACCACTTGTGACCGGCTTGGAGTCTGACATAGCGCCAGCAACTCTAACCCTGTGGGTTCTGTCCTTAAGCCAGTTTGCAACCCATCTTGTGACATATGGGTTTACATTTAAGCTGGTAGGTTTTTCTACAATACCTGAGTGGGGTATTGTGTCGAAAGCCTTTGCAAGGTCAAGGTAGGCTGTATGGACTGCCTTTCCCTCATCAATGGCCTTGGTGACTGTTTCGAAGAAGTCGACCAAGTTCAAAAGGCATGATCTTCCCTTGACAAAGCCAAACTGGGTCGGGTCCAATGTCTGCAAGTCCCCTATATCTTTGTTTATGAGCTCCATTATGATCCTCTCCATAGCTTTGCAGACTAAACTTGTTAAGCTTATGGGGCGGTAATTACCAGGGTCCGTAGAGGCATCGCCTTTGTGGAGTGGGACCACAGTTGCCGTACGCCACTCCTTGGGCACGTATCCTGTGGTAAGGCTGAGATTAAACAGCTGCCTTATGTGCGGGTTTAATTCCTCATTTAGCTCATGTAGCACACAGCCGGGGACACCATCCGGTCCCATTGATGCTGTGTTTTTAGCTTTAGAGAGAGCAGCTTTCACCTGTGCATTTGAAATGTCCGGGAGGCTACACTCGGCTGGGATAGTTATCTCTCCTTTAGGGGGGGAGAGGCGGTGAAGTTTGCACTGCACCTGTCTGCCAGTATGTTGGCAATGTCTGTGGGTTCAGTGATTTTTGTATCATTTTGGACTAATTCTGAGCATATCTGGGAGTTTCCACCCAGGTTCCTAACATAGCTGAAAAAGGCCTTATGATTGTCCTTTGAATCCATGGCAATTTTTCTCTCAAAATTGGCCTTAGTTGATTTTATGAGTGCTCGTATTTTTTACTAATAATGATCAGGGGTGACTTCCCTTTTATGGATTTTGTTCTATCATGTAATAGCTTTCTCCTCTTATTGTAAAGTTTGTTAATGGCTGGGGTCCACCAGACTGGACATTTGCCCTTTGTGGAAAGAGTCTTGGTTTTATTTGGGATTGCCTGATCCATGCAGTCCTGGAGGTGTTCATAGAAGGCATTTGTAAGGGCTTCCGCAGCTTGGGTTGTGGTTTCCACTGGCTCAGGGGCCTTGAAGGATACCACACCAGTCTTGAGTAGTGTGAAGTTTGCTTTAGAGAAGTTCTTCACTATGGTCTTTGTTATTTGCGGTGGGGGCGGGATGTGGATTTCCAGTGAGATTAGTTTATGATCAGATCTCACCAATGAGGGATATACTTCCGTGTGGAGCATTTTGTCCCCATGTTTGTGACAATGAGATCTAGTATATTTTCTCCTCTCGTGGGAACAGTAACTAGCTGTTCCATGGCATTTGAATTTATGAACTCCAGGAACCGTTGGGCTAGAAAGTTAGGGCTTGAGTAATGTTCCCAGTCTATATTCGGGTAGTTGAAGTCACCCAATATGATGGTGTTTGGAGATACATTTATACCCTCCAGTGTCTTCAGGAAGGCTGTGTGGGGTTCCTGAGTTTGAGAGGGTGGCCAGTAGCATGCTACAATTTGTAGAGCAGTTTTGCCTATGGTTAGTTGCACCTGGATGGTTTCCGAGCTTATGCGTTGCCACCAACCTGGAGGTGTGGGTATCCTTTATGAATATGGATACACCCCTCCTTTTGTGGTGTGGTCCGGGTTTTGGGGCCGGAACGCATGATATGAGGTAAAACCTAATAGTGCCGGGGTGCTCTCAGGAGCCTTGAACCAGGTTTCAGTTACAGCACAGACATCGATGTTCTCCATACTGAGAAGGGCCTCGAGTGCGTGCATTTTGAGATTTAGACTTCTGGCATTGAGCAGCATTACCCTCAGTTTCTTCCCATTTTGTTTTCTAGGGTGGTAGGTTTAGCATTTGAGCCTTGCCTAAAAAGGCACTATGGGGTGGCAAGAGCCTTAGCCAATATCCGAATCCCAGGGTGACAGGTGCAAGCCGTCCCTTGCGAAGCAGCGTGGCTTGTCAAGCATGTCATCCCAGGCAGACAGACACTGGATCCCCTTTGAATGACACCAGACATTAAGCCAATTGTTAAAGCTGATCATCTTGTCTCTATATTGTGGCATCATTCTTGGTGAAGGAAGGATACTGCTCAGGGTTAGGGTCATACCTGCCTGGGCTACATAATCAGAGAGCTCCTCTATGTCTCTTTTCATGTAGTCCAGGGAGGTACGCCTCAGGTCGTTCACACCAGCATGGACAATGACTGTGTCATATTTGTACTTGCCGTGGAGTGACCCAAGTGCTTGTGTTATGTGGCGGATTCTAGCGCCCGATAGGCAGCTTACTGTGACCCTCTCCTTGTTCAGCCTGGTGAGTGGGACGTCAGTGTGTCTGACTATGGAGTCACCTATGACAAGTATGTTTGGTGTTGTATTTGGCCTTAAGGGCTGTGACTGCTTTGCACACTGCTTTTGTGGTTTATGTGTTGCTTGTGGGGTGTCTTGAGGTAGCAGTTGTTTGGGTGTCTGCTTTGGAGGCCTCTGCTGTTTAGGTAAATTTTACTCAGAGCCTCCAAGTATGTCTTTGTGTGTTTATGTGTTTGATTCAGTGGAGTGGTAGCATTATGTGAGGCTGGTTTTGTGGTGTGTGTAGTTGCCTTCTCCTCCTGTCTGGTCTTGCCAGTCCTGAGTTGAGAGAGCTCAGCCTCAGTTTGGCTAAATAGCTGCATCTCTCTTAAGTATTTGTGTAATGTGGGAGGAGGAGAGGGTTGTCTGTGTACATGAGGCAGTTATAACATTGCCTCAAGATTCCCAGATTCACCAGCTGGACCAGAGAGGAGATTGACAACTGACCTTTGGACATGCTAGAATAATATTGGGAAATCCTTAATTGAAAACAAGGGCCAGTGGGGAGTGAGGGTGTAGTGCTTTTAATTTTTAGTGCTGACTTATATAATTGCTTTAGTGAGCAAGTGCCAGGTAACTTGAGTGCAATGTGTTACAAGTAACTAAATGCAAAAACGACGAACAGTAACTTTCTTTCAAGTGAAACAAGGAAATAAGTACAGTAAGCAGTTACCCTTTTCCTTCCTGTTCCTCTCCTCTTAGTATCCCTCCCAACATTAGTAACATGAAGTGAGACAAATGAATTTCAGTTCCCTACAAGTTTAACAAAGTCAACAAAAGTCCACCCTTTTCACTTTTTCTTATACATCCATATTTCACAAATGAAAATGATGCTTTGCAGTCTCACACAAATTCACTAATTTCCATGCTGCTGGCCTTCTTCCTGTTTATTTCCATCTCCCATCTCCAGACTCTGGTTTAATTCCAAGGTTCTCTGAAGAATATTCCTTTGGAACAATGGAAATGCTTCACTTTCAAAGTCTGTCCATGTGCTTTATTATCAGAAGAATGAGAAACAATCCCTTCTGCTTGATGGCTCACATTGTGTTGGTCAAACTTTTATATTCCCTCCATATCCTGTGCTGCATCAAAAAATGACTTTGATCCTTCAGGACAAAATCAGAGGTTGAATCTCACATGTGCCTCTTGACATTTCCTGACTGCTGGAATAAACTTGTTCCTTTTCTGATTGGTGTGCAGTGAATAATCATTTACCAGAAACACTTTACTGTCTCCAGTTTTAGTACTTGGCCCTTTTGCCACAGTTTTGTCAGGATCAACTCTTTCTGCTGGAAGGCTTGCATCTTTACTAATACAGGTCTTTGATGCTTTGTCATGGCCAGATTAAGAGCATGCACATGTTGTGTCCTTTCAATTAACAGTTCCTGTTGTGGACTACAAGGCCAGTTGCTCATTTGTGCCTTCATAAAATTAATAGTATGTTCCTTCCAGTTTCTCTGGTACAGCAGAAAATCTCATATTTTCTCTACAGGCTATGTACACCAATTCTACATTTTTTTGAAAAATTTCTTATTGAGTAGTCTCATACTCACTCAGACCTTTCTTCATTTTCAACTCTGGGTTTTGCAGTTTTATCAGTTTATCTGAATATCTGTTTAAATCTTCTTCCATTTTTCCAGTCTTTTTATATGAGTTGATATAGTCCTTCAATGTTTCTTTTATTTTAACCAGCTGTGAGCTCATTTGATGTCTTCCTCTAGATTACTGGAAGCCATGTCTTGCACCAAAGCTGGAGCTTGAACTGTTTTTTGCTGAACAGATGCAGGATTCTTCCCAGTCAGTGTCTTCTCTTTACCTTTTCTAGTTGATTTTCTTTCAGGGTCTCTTAGTTTCTTCTTTGCTAGCATCCAGGCAGTGTACTTACTAACCAGTAACTGAATTTACTGAACATGACTGAGTTTCAGTTTCTTTTTTCACACTGGGAGAGCTGAAGTCAAAGGGAGAACTTTGGGAGACAGGACACAAGCCAACCCTAAATTGTGTAACCCAGGAAACATTTGGCTCAGGGAGGGAGTCAGCAGTGACCTTTCTAAGATTGTGTGAACCCCACACCACAGAAGAAGCACAATGAAGTTTAGATCCTGAAGCAGGATCTTCTGAAAGGGGGCTTGAATCAGAAAGACATCCAAATAAGGATTTATTTGAATTCCTTGAAGTCTCTAGATGTCTTCCACAGGGGTCAGACATTTGGTAAAGACTCTTGGACTTGTAGAAAGATCAAAAAGCAAAGCAGAGAACTGTTGATGAGAGGAAGGAACAGATAAATGTGAAAATGTCCTGAAGAGAGGGTGAATAGTAACATAGAGGTGAGTGTCCTTCAAATCCAGGGATACCAGAAAAGTTTGAGGAAGCAACAGAGGAAAAATGTCTGAAGAGACAACATCCTGAAAGAAGGAACCTTGAGAAAATTGTTGAGGAACACAGGTTTAGAATGAACCTCAACAACCCTTCCTTGCCGGGAACCAGAAACATCCTGGAATAAAACCCTGTTCCCTGCTGAGACAAGGGGATAGGTTGGATGGCTCCCTGAACCACCAGATCCTGCAGAACCAATTTGGAAAATTGAGTGATCTGACAATAAAGAGCTTAAAGAACACCTGAAAAATGGAGGAAGAGACTACAAAGCCATAAAATAGCCATTTTGTATAATGGAAATTACCCAAGTGTCTGTAGTTATCTGTTGCCAAACAGGAAAAAAGAGTCAACCCCAGGGACAGAGGAATCCGGCCAAGAGGCAAAAGTGGCTGGATGCATAAATAGAAGCAGATTTTTACAGGGAAAGAAGGCTTTTGACTCTAAGCACCCTTAGAAGGCTTGTCTGAAAAATTCTCCTAGAAGCCTTCTTGCCCCTGTAAGGCTGTCTAGGCTGCCTACAAACAAAAGAAAGCCTAAAAGGATAATTTCCATGAAATTTAGTTAACAGGAGAGACAAGGATTTGTTTCAAATTCTGCATATCCTTACCCTTATCCTGAAGGGTCTCACTCTCAAATAATTCAGCCACAGCAGTGCTAAAGAGATTCTGGTTGTCTAAGGGAATATTCAATAATTTGGAATTGATATCTTCAAGCAGAGCCTGGAGGTGTAACCAAAAATACCTCCTCATAACCGATCCAGATGCAGCTGCTATAGAGGCGGCATCATTAGCATCATAGCTACATTTAGTAGAATAATGAGCCACCTGAGAAGCAGAGCTCAAAAGGGAAATATCAGCAGGCTTACCCTCAGAGTCAGGCATGTCAGCCAGAGTATCCCAAAGTTGGGAGAGAACAGCCAAGACTTACCTAGTCACATAGGTCTGTTAATTAATGGCCCAGTAGGCTAAGGTAGCAAAGGTATATATTTTTACCATACCTGTCCATGGTACAGCTGTTCTCATCAGAAGTTACAAACTTTGAAGAAGGCAGCAACTTGGATGATTTATCAGTGGCTACAGAAATATCAGTATCAAAGAAAGGGCTTTTATATAAAAAAAAATGTTGAGCCTCAGGAACTTTAGAGAACTTGTCCAGTTTCTTATGATCAGAATGTTGAGAGTCAAGAGCTGAAAAGCTGCAATTAAAGTATCCAGGAGGGAAGCATGCACTGAGGAACTGTAGAAGGCCAAGGAGAATCTATTTGCAAGAGTTCATTGCATCTTTTTTGAACATCAGAATCCTGGGAACTGTCCTACCTAAAGTGTTCCATCATATGAACCACTGTATCCCCAAAAGACAGCTCCTTCACAGGAGAGTTAGAAGAAAGTGAATCTTCTTCCTCAGACCCCAGGACAACAGGACAGTGGATCTGAGAAGAGTAAGCCAATGATTCCTAACCAGAGTCTAACTCTTCATCAGTGGAATCAGACTCCCTAGGGCATTTGGAGGGAGTAGAAGACCAGGGAACAGAAGCAGCAACAGATAATCCTTAAGGGAGCTTAATAACCCAAAGCACCCCCCCCCTTCCCGAGTAAAATCCTGCCATTTTTTATGGATCCTTAGCCACAGAGGCCACATGCTTAATTTTCTGCTTCTTTTTTAAAGGAACACCAGTTTTAACAAATCTGGGAGTTTCAGATCCCTGGCAAGATTTAATGAGGTTACCAGGTACTTCTTCCCTAACAAGTATTTGGCGAGCCCCCTAGGCCCCTCCCCTCCAAAATAATCAGTATTGATTCCCCCCCCATATCTGCACCATACATGGGCTCTGCCTGAGTGGACATACAGGTAGGCAGATCCCTGTCATTGTCCAACTAGATCACAGTAAAGGGAGCTGACAGTGGTATCGGATGATCATCAGCTTCTCCATCCAAACCGATGGAGACATCCGGTGGAACCTGAACAGCAGTAGAACCAGTTTTTGCCTTTTTGGCTTTCTTTTTAAGCGGCAGCTGAATGTTAGGGCAGGCAGATTTAGCCATGGTACCCTGAGCCAAATGCTTCAATCGCTGGTTTTCTTAAGTAAATAGAAAGATGTGACAGATGACTGCAGAGTGTCTTAGGGACAAATGCCTGACAAATCTCACACTGCATGTGGTTGTGGCCAGTACCCAAAAAAAGCACTACTTGTGTCTATCTTTATGAAGAATCTGCCTCCCACACTTACATATTCCCTTCCTGGATGACATATAAATTAAGGTAATAATTAGAAAAGAAAAAGGGGGATTTTGTCTGAAGAAAGCTCAGTAGTAAAAACAACTTGGTGAATGGCTTGCAGACATAATTCAGATATAGCGTTCAGACTACCGGCAAAGGAGTTTCAAGGATTAGGCACTTATATGTCACATATGTACCTTATGCCTTGCACATATGACATACATCTGATGTACAGCCCCTAGAAGATGTTAAGGCTTTGATTTGCTAGCTGGATGTTCAGCTGATTTCAGCACGATTCATCCATCCATCCTCAACCCCTTTTTTCCCATTTTGCACATTGGGTTGGGGTGTCACTTCAGCATGACAATTATCTCGAGCCAAGGTTTACACCACTGGGTGGCTAGGCCTGCCACAGTAGTTCATTCATACCACACACTTACACAAACACTGTCACCTACATCCAATTTAGAATGTCCAGTCCACCTACTGCATGTCTTTGGAATGTGGGAGGAAACCGAAGCACCCGGAAGAAAACCCACGTGACTGCATGGAGGACATGCAAACTCCACACAGAAGGCATCCCAGCCGAGAATCAAACCAGAAAACCTCTTGATGTGAGGCGACAATACTAACCACTACACCACCACGACCAGACTATCTTCAGCAAGATATCCAAAGAGTAAAGAATACTGCAACATTTTATAAGGACATTAACCTTTTCTCAGTAGTACAATTTGAGGGCTAGATCATCACATGGCATGACATTGCTGTTTGACGGGTTGCTGACTGTTGGTCATGAGGTCTAACATATGTGTTGCTTTGTAGTAGAGTGACACTCCTACTTAAGGTACAGCTCACTATAGAGGTTTTCTTTGTATGTGCTGACGTGTTTTATGTTGTATTGCAGGTGCTGAAAACACTCTTGAAATAGAAGAGCCCACATGCTCATGCTTGGATACATTTTGTCGTATAATAGACTATGGAACTGAGAAAGCAGCCAGATACATACCATTTTACAGAGCAACATGGGAGTGAGATGGCAACCAATCATGCTTTTATGCTACGTGACAGCTTTTCATCATCAGCTTTTATCCCTAGGATTATTTTATTTTAGGCTTTGCCTGTAGTTTGTCAGTTTCAAATATAAATTAAATAAAATAAACAAAATTATTAGTCATCAAAGCATTATGGTATGATTTATATTTTTTATGTGGACAATAGTCAGTAGCTTCAGTCCTTCATATTCTATAGAGATTTGTAATGAGACAATTCTTTCTATCAGACAAAAACAAAACACAAGAAATATTGGAAAATGCACATGATCAGTTTTATTTGATGCTCATGACACCCTACCAGAATTTCAAGACTCCATGAAGCGAATCTGTGAACTCTGAAAAATGAAGTGCGAGTCTTCTAAAATAACAGTGAAGTATGAAACCTGCAGTTAAATGTCCTAACTCTGAGATGATAGGACCTTGGAGAAGAAAGAATTCCACAAGATACGGCAATACTGTACTTAATATAGTTCTCTGTTATTGCACTTAAACTTCCACAGTTCCGAGGATCACACTTATGGTTGTTAAACATATAATGACCACTTTCATTCACAGTTGTTGATTTCATCAGATTACACCTCCAAAGTGAAGTATTTATGCAATTACAGATCAGAAATTTTCATAATTTAAAAGCAACTATATCAGAAGATCGAACTCTTAAAATAGTGAACGCTCTTCTATCAAACGTAAAATGCAAAACCTTAAAAAGTCGAAGGAACAGCTGATCCAAAAAAAAAAAAACAATGTACAGGCAAAATAAAATGGGAGGCTTCACCCCCCCCACCCCCAACATGAATATACCAACTGTGAGATCGCACCACAGTGGTGAAAACAGCAAAGACCAGAGAATGGCCCATCGATTTTTTTCCCTGGGAAAAAAATTGATGTTCCGTGCCTTCGACATTTTCAGGTTTTGCATTTTAAAGTTCGATATAAGAGTGTTCGCTATTTTAAGCATTCGCTCTTCTGATAAGAACCCATTTAAAAACATACCCTGAATCAGTTAGAGGCACTGCTCCTCCTTCCACAATCATCTTGAGAACTCCAACAGAAAACTTAAACTGACAAATAGGTCTAGATAGACATAGTACAGAAAATAGTATAACCTTTAGTCAGATGGCATCATGTTGTGCCATCAGCCAATGCTGAGTAAAGGTAAACCAGAAAATATTTACAAAGCTGACCAGCTGGTGAAGACTAATATTAAACAGGATAGTGGGAAATGTGTGTGTGTGTGTGTGTGTGTGTGTGTGTGTGTGTGTGTGTGTGTGTGTGTGTGTGTGTGTGTGTGTGTGTGTGTGTGTGTGTGTGTGTGTTCAGATGACAAACCAGAATATGGGAATTCAACACCCAAATTCCAGTAGGATGGCAAAGTTTCAGACATAACATCCTTCTCCTGGTGAAGAAACAAAGGGACATCTGTGCTTAAATTCCCATTTTATTCTTCATAGTGTTGAAACGTCTTTAGATATGAGGGATAAGAAAATGCAGCTAAGTTGTTAAAAGTACAAAGAATAATAGCAATAGACTTTAATAATTTTACATTGCAAGTAAACATAGTCTAAAGATCACAATCAGCATGACATTAACCTTGAAAAAATGCACATAGATACAACACAGAAATGAAATGGAACAGGATGACAAAACATCAAGGCATCGCTATTATATACTTTTACAGTGACTCAAGGCATCGTTAAAGCTTGATCAGACAACATAGTAACAACAGTCTTGAAGGGTGTCCATAACATGCCCATTTACCCAGCACAACAGAGGGATCATTAATATAGTTCAACACCAACATGCAGCACTTTGAACAATACAAGAGACCCTCACTGATAAAACTTCATCAGAACTTCTAATAAAGTTCTTTATGTAATATAGAATGAAAGCACTTAACTTTTCAACAACCTTTTGACTTTATAAAATAAATTCAATTTTATCAGTGACTGTCTCTTGTATCGATCTAAGTGCTACAGGTTGATGTTGAATTGTTCATGATATTCCTGTGGTTCACCAGTTTCTTTTGTGGATATCATTAATATGGTAGCATTTTCCCACTACGAAAGCCTTCAGGCATGTCATCACTCATGACTCACTAAACAAATGTTTGAAGGTAATAGCAAAAGCTGTTAGTAGTAAGAGAGTAGGAGACGAAAGCGCGCTCAATCCGTTTGTATGTGGTTAATAAAGTAATTTTGATTATTAATTTTATCATTCAGTTCGCTCAGTTCGTTCAGGTATTTTATTGTTGATGGAGGACAGCCTTTATTGTACCGAGCAGTAGAGGAATTTTGTTTGTGAAGTTTGGATTAGTACTGGATTCGCCAGTAACTTGTGTTTTGTGTGTAACCTTGGAGAAGTGCTGAAACTTACCAATAAGAGATCTAAGAATTCAGGTTTTGCCTAGAATGTGAGATCTTCCTACCTCTTTAGATGAACTGGGAATAGTTCCATAGATATAGCCCCCATGCACATTCTGCCAGTACATTAGTAGCACTAATATATTTTACTGCAAAAGAACAGAAAAATCCTATAAAGCTAATGCACAAAGTGACTCCAGGACAATTTGGGAAGTGTATGTTGCAACCTGCTACAAGTATTATAGTTTTTATGCTGCTAGATCTAGCAGATGTGTAAGTAACCTGATCCATGAACATCTTAATTCCACAAGAAGAGAATTCCCATATAATATCCTTCTCAAGCACAGCCAAAAATGTACTGATTTTACAAATTTCAAATTTCACTTTCTGGATTGTGTCAAATTTGATCTCTTTGAAGTGACATGGACAACATTTTAGAGAAGAAAGAACTTAAGAAAATTAGATTTAATGCCAGTACAAATCATAGGCTCAGTGAAGGCAAACCCATCCAATGCCTTCTAACACTGCTAAAACTGAACAACCAGAGATTCCATAGTGAGCTTGAGCTACGCATTTATGTAGCCTTCTAAGAGAGTATCATTGAGAGACCTCTACTGTCTTTGTAGTTCAAAGACATACCTTCTGGACATGTAGTCTGTTACCACTCTGATGGTTGCTCTATGGTGCATTTTTTGCAGGTCTATATTAAATCGTCGCAGGTTGTGGAACACCTAAATGTTGACACCTAAATGTCAACAACGTAAAATGGCCGTTTCCACACAGGGAAACAAGTTGTTTGGCTGTTACGTTGATTTTGCCATGTTTACAACATAGAGTGATCTTGGAGTTGGTATATTTAGTTAGGGGATGTGAGGGGGGGTTTAAATTTTTTTTTTTTTTTACTTTGGTGAACAGTATTGTTTCCCTGTGTGGAAATGGCTGTTTGCAATTTTAAGTTGTCAACATTTAGGTGTCGATGTTTAGGCATTCGACAACCTAAGTGATCAACAATTTAATATAGACCCTTTTTTGCTATGGTCTGCCAACTGTAGTTCCATTGGTAATAACTAATGACAAGACATAGGGCCTTAATAGTATGATAGCAATGCCATAAAATGATTCATTTATTTTTCAGTTGATTTGATTTTGTTGCAAGCTTTAATATCATTTTATATATGTGTTTTGCTGTCCTGATCCATCTTGCTTTCATATTGCACTCATGTATTTCACTGTTTTTAACTTCTATGTCAAGTTGTTTGTGATCTGCAGGCTACTTTTGTATGTAGAGTAACATATGTACTTGGCATACAGTATTATAGCTAACTGCATTTACTGTTTTTATTTGTAATGCTTTAGTATTGTTTTATTAACCCTCAAATGTGAAGAATTTCATTGTGAGGAAGAAAAACATATTCATACATACAAGTCCCTCAGTTCTTCCTTCATGCATAGCATGTTGAGACTGCAACCTTGCCAGTCTAGTGAAATTTGGAGATTGGATTCTCATGTTCTGATTGATCGACTTACCCATTTCCCACTTATTCCACTAAATGGGATTCTTCAGCAGCTTCCGTGTTTAATGTAAATGCAATTTTACTCTTGTTTTACTGATGACATCTCTGGAAATCATGGTACTATGTACCCTATTTCTATATAGACCTCTCATTGGCCAGTTCATATTCCCTTTACTACTATTAGGATGATTGATTAGGTTCATAGGTTCGTACTAGGCTATCTGCCCTAGGGCATTTATAAGCCTAGCCAGAGTGTGTGTGGCTTTCACCACCCCTTAGGATGAGAATACTACGCCCTTTTAGGGTTTAGTTTACTGTGCCTCTGTCTAGTAGTGACACAGAGATGACCCCCGGGGTAAACCTACGATCTCCCATCCACTCGTCAAGATTTCTCTTGAATAGAGTCAGTGAGGGGCTCTGCCTAACATGGACTGGGATTCTGTTCCAGAGTGTAGGGAGCCTCTGGGTTATGAATCTGTCCCTCCAGCACGTCCTATTTATTTCTGTGTTGAGGTTTAAGTCTCTTGCTCTTGTGGCTCTGATGGATTTGGATTTTCTGAGGTGGAGCATGTCCATTAATTCTGGATTGGACATGGCCTTGTACGTCAGGCACAGATCACCTCTGAGTAGGCGGTATGCGACTGAATAGAGCTGGAGTTTTTTCGGTCGGGCAGCATATGACATATGTTTAAGACCCTTTATTCTCTTGGTGAGGAACTTTTGGGGTCTTTCCAACTGCTGCAGGTGTCGGGTGAGATACAGCCCAAATGGGGCATTGTACTCAATCATTGGCCTGATAAGAGAAGAGTACAGGGGCACAATGACCTCTCTTGATCTAGATGTGAAACCCTTCATGATAAGGTGGGCAATATAGAAGGTTTTCCTAACCACTTTGGCAATGTGAGTGTCAAATGAGAGGTTACTGTCAACCTGGGTCCCTAGGTCCCTGATTACCTCTTCCGTACTTAATGGATTACCCCCTATGTGGTAATTTGTCGGTACCTTGTTTTTCCCAAAGGGTATGACTATACATTTTTGGCATTCAGCTTAAGGCCATGGCTCTGGCACCAATTATCCATTTCTATGAGGCCTCTCTGAAGGATGTTTGTGTCCACTGGAGTATCAATTATGGTGCCCAGTTTGCAGTCATCTGCGAACTTTGTCAGCCACAATCCTCCTATGTTTGCCTGTACCTCAGAAAAATAAATGCCGAACAAGAGGGGTCCCAGGACTGAGCCCTGTGGGACACCGCTTGTGACTGGCTTAGAGTCTGACATAGCTCCAGCAACTCTGACCCTGTGGGTTCTGTCCTTGAGCCAGTTTGCAACCCATCTTGTGACATATGGGTTTACATTTAAGCTGGTGAGTTTGTCTATGATGCCCGAGTGGGGTATTGTGTCAAAGGCTTTTGCAAGATCAAGGTAGGCTGTGTGAACCGCCTTACCCTCATCAATGGCCTTAGTGACTGTTTCAAAAAAGTCGACCAAGTTCAAAAGGCAAGATCTGCCCTTGACAAAGCCAAATTGGGTAGGATCCAATGTCTGTAGGCCCCCAATGTCTTTGTTTATGACTTCCATAATGATCCTCTCCATAGCTTTGCAGACCAGGCTCGTCAAGCTTATGGGGTGGTAATTTCCAGGGTCCGTAGAAGCACCGCCTTTGTGAAGTGGGACCACTGTTGCCGTACGCCACTCTTTGGGTACGTATCCTGTAGTAAGGCTAAGATTAAACAGCAGCCTTATGTGTGGGTTTAGTTCCTCTTGGAGTTCATGTAGCACACAGCCCGGGACACCATCCGGTCCCATTGATGCTGTGTTTTTAGCTTTAGAGAGGGCGGCTCTCACCTGGGCATCTGAGATGTTAGGGAGGCTACACTCTGCTGGGATAGTTATTTCTCCTTTTGGGGGGAGAGGGAGGAGAAATTTGCACTGAACCTGCCTGCCAGAATGTTTGCAATGTCAGTGGGTTTAGTGTATTTTGTTTCATTTTGGACTAACTCTGAGCATATCTGGGAGTTTCCACCCAGGTTTCTAACATAGCTAAAGAAGGCCTTGTGATTGTCTTTTGTGTCTTTTGCGATTTTTCTCTCAAAGTTGGCCTTGGATGATTTTATGAGTGATTGTAGTTTATGCTAGTACTGATCAGAGATGCCTTCCCTTTTAGGGATTTTGCTCTGTCATGTAGTAGCTTCCTCCTCCTGTTGTAAAGTTTGTTTATGGCTGGGGTCCACCAGACTGGGCCTACCTTTGAGGGAATGGGTCTTGGTTTTATTTGGGATTGCATGATCCATGCATTCTTGAAGGTGCCCATAGAAGGCATTTGCAAAGGATTCAGCAGTGTGGGTTGTGGTTTCCACTGGCCCAGGGGCCTTGAAGGATACCACTTCAGTCTTAAGAAGTGTGAAGTTGGCTTTTGAGAAGTTCTTCACTGTGGTCTTTTGTGCAGGGGGTGGGGGCGGGATGTGGATTTCCAGTGAGATTAATTTATGGTCTGATCTTACCAAAGAGGGATATACTTCCGGTGTGGAGCATTTTGTCCCCATGTTTGTGATGATCAGGTCTAGTATATTGTCTCCTCTTGTGGGAATGGTGACTAGTTGTTCCATCACATTTGAGTTTATGAATTCTAGGAACCTTTGGGCTAGGGTGTTGGGGCTTGAGTAATGTTCCCAGTCTATGTTTGGGTAGTTGAAGTCTCCCAAAATGATGGTATTTGGAGAGACATTCATACTCTCCAGTGTCTTCAGGAAGGCTGTGTGGGGTTCCTGAGTTTGAGAGGGTGGTCTGTAGTATGCTACAAACTGTAAGGCAGTTTTGCCTATGGTTAGTTGCACCTGGATGGTCTCCGATGCTTCGTGCATTGCCACTAACCTGGAGGTGTGGGTATCTTTGATGAATATGGATACTACCCCTCCTTTTGTGGTTCGGTCCAAGTTTTGGGGCCGGAAAGCATGATATGAGGTAAAACCTGATAGTGCTGGGGTGCTCTCAGGAGCCTTGAACCAGGTTTCAGTCACTGCACAGACATCGATGTTCTCCATACTGAGGAGGGCTTCGAGGGCATGCATCTTGAGGTTTAGACTTCTGGCATTGAGCAGCATTACCCTTGGTTTTTTCCACTTGTGTTTTCTAGGGCGGTAGGTTTGTCATTTGAGCCTTGGCTAAAAAAGGCACTATGGGGTGGCAAGAGCCTTGGCCAATATCCGGAAGCCCAAGGGTGACAGGTGCAAGCCATCCCTTGTGAAGCAGCGTGGCTTGTCAAGCATGTCATCCCAAGCAGACAGACATTGGATCCCCTTAGAATGACACCAGTAATTAAGCCAATTGTTAAAACTGATCATTTTGTCTTTGTACTGTGGCATCATTCTTGGTGAGGGTAAGATGCTGCTCAGGGTCAGGGTCATACCGGCCTGGGCTACATAATCAGAGAGCTCCTCTATGTCTCTTTTCATGTAGTCCAGGGAGGTACGTCTCAGGTCGTTCACACCGGCATGTACAATGACTGAGTCATATTTGTACTTGCTGTGGAGTGACCTGAGTGCTTGTGTTATGTGGTGGATTCTAGCTCCCGACAGGCAGCTTACTGTGACCTTTTCCTTGTTCAGTCTGGTGAGCGGGACGTCAGTGTGTCTGACTATGGAGTCACCTATTACAAGTGTGTCTGGCATGTTGTTTGGCCTTAAGGGCTGTGACTGTTTAGCACACTGACTTTGTGAACTATGTGTTGCATGTGCTATGTCTTGAGGTGGCAGTTGCTTGGGTGTCTGCTTTGGAGGCCTCTGTTGTTTTGGTAGATTTTTAATCAGTGCCTCTGAGTATGTTTTTGTGTGTTTATGTGTTTGGTTTGCAGTTGTGATAGTTCTATGTGAGACTGGGTTTGTGGTGTGCGTGGTTACCTTCTCCTCCTGACTGGTCTTGCCAGTACTGAATTGAGAGAGCTCAGCCTCCAGTTTGCCTATATAGTTGCATCTCTCGCATATATTTGTATTTGTTGGGAGGAGGAGAGGGTTGTCTGTGTACATGAGGCAATTGTAACATTGCCTCAAGATTCCCAGATTCACCAGCTGGACAGGAGAGGACGCCAGCAACTGACCCTTCGACTTGCTAGAAATAGTGAAAAAGATTGCTGTGTAACTGAGTCAGAAAGGACCTATAGGGAAATGGGTACTCAACAGAATTTAGGTGAATGAAGTACTTTCTTTTGTTTAAGAGTGCTTTACCTGTATAAAAAATGCTTTAGGAGCAAGTGCTGAGCTTTTCAGATAGAGTATAGGCTGTTTAGATTGCAAGTAGAACAGTTCTAAGGGAAAAATTGAAGAGCAGACTTGGTGGAGCCAGAAAAAGTTTAACCTTATTTAACCAAGTTTAACCTTGTTTAACCGGCGCTGCGATATGCGCCCGACCGCTCAAAGCCGTGCAAATGCAGATTTTAAACAGTGAACTACAAAAGAGCTAGGAATGGTCCCAAACAACCAATTACTACAGCTTCTTGTGCTGAGGTCACTTCCCCCAAGGACAGGTAGGCTGCTCAAGGCTCCCCACTCCCACTGGTGAGCAAAGAAACTTCCTTCTATCCAAGTAAGGTAATGGACAACACAGGAACTACACCACAGCCCAGAATACAGCAATACAGCAATGCCTGAAGGAGAGTTCACAGTTCATAGGTAATTACTTGGCTAATAACC